>NC_056526.1:1252256-1349302 GCF_019175285.1 Sceloporus undulatus | reverse complement strand
TACTACCTCCGTTGACAGCATGGGCCAGGCCATCCTCGAAGCTGCAGTCTACGGTGGCTAGTCTACCGATCCGGAGGGCCCAACTGTTTGCAAATATTCCAATTCCAAAAAATCCCCAAATCCCAAACCCTTCTGTTCCCAAGCATTTCTGACAAGGAGAGAGTCAAGCAGTGCCACCATGACGTCCACAATCCCCCCTCCCTGCATTCAGTGCAAATTCCAGGACAACCACGCTGGCCTTTGCCCTGACTTTCCCCATTCCCCGACAGTAAAAGGGGTATTGCATGCCAGCCAAGTGTCCAGGCTGGCATAACTCATACCTCCTGAAATAGCTTCAGCACTTTGGATGGCTCCTTCAAACTGAAACCCCGGCCATCCATTCAGGGTCCCATCTGGCATGGAAGCCACCAGCCATAATCCCTTTGTGCCAAGAGGTCTAATGGAGACTGAACCAACTGCCCTTGCCTGTTGTGGCTGTGTTTTGCAACAGACGTTGTTAGACCTGGGGTCCTCCACCGTTACAAGGACAGCCGCCGCTTAACGCCTCTGTACCACAGTGCCATGGTTGGAGGGCCCCTACTGCTGCGAGTTTGCTGCTGCACGACTACGCCAGGAGGGGCTGCCATGGACGAAAATGGCTGGCCCGAAATCCACCAGGTGGAGTGGCAGGGGCAGGGAAACCTCCGGAAGGATGGCTGCCTTTCTCCCTTTCCCTGGAATAGGAAGAGGCTCCCCACTTTCGGACATATCTGATCCAAGTCTTTGATCCTCCAGCGATCAGAGCATGAACCAATGGACTCAATGACAAGGGATGATTCCACATAATATAGGAAGAATGTTTTGACTGTAAGACCTTGTTTGAGCATGGAGACGCTCCCTTGGGAGTGTTGGTAGACTCTCCTTTTTGGGAGGTCTTTCAGCAGAGGGCTGAATGGGCATCATCAGGATGTTTTAATTGTATTCCTGCATGGCGGTATTTTGCCTGAAATGAAAACTGAGAGCAACATGACAGTTAGCTACTTTTTGAACGGGTTGTCCTGTAGAAGATGGAGAAGGCTTGTTTTCTGTTTCTCCAGAGACTAGAACATGAACCAGTGAATTCCATTACGAGAGATTCCTCCTAAATATTAGGATGAAAACTCTTAAGAGCTCTTTGACGTGGAAAGGCAGTGGTAGGCTCTGCTTCTTTGTAGATATTCTTTAAATGAGGTTGATAAGCATCTTTAGGAACTTTGTCTGCGGATCCCTTGCACTGTCAAGGAAAGGATTAGATGCCTGCCTTTCTACAGTCCTTTTGCCAAATCAGATGGTTAGACTAGGAAGCCAATCAGTTTTCTCTCAAATCAATTAGGCTCTTTCAGGAGTGTTTTAACTGTTTGTTCCTTCATGCCCAGAGGTTGGGCAGTTGGCTAGTTGGCCCTTGTGGCCCCATTAACTTTTGGTTTGTCTGCAAGTGGTTTCTTTTCTTTTCTTTCTTTTTTTTCGTTTGCCCTTGGCTGGGATTCTAGAGCCAGAGTTGAAAGGTAAATGTGAAGTGAAAAATTAAAAGAGTAATGTTTCAGAACACATTTGTGAAAGTGTGTTGAGTGTAGAATTGAGCCACTAAGTCCAGGGTTTTCATGCTTCCCAGCTGGCCTCTGACTTCTCTTTTCCCCCTCTCTCCTTCCCTTCCTCCTTCCCCCTCTTTCTGACTCACTTCTGGAGCAGGCCTGCCGCTATGGACTGTCCAAACACCTTGAGCACTTCTGTTCTATGGGGCTGACATGACGGCACCGAATGCCTCGGGAAACCACTGCCTCACGTCTGTGCGCTCTACAACCAGGTGAGAATGCTTCACTCTGTTGTCCTCTAATTCAGCAAGGGCAGGAGTGCCTTGTCCATCCTCATATGACCCAAGAACATTGAGACCAAGGGGTGTCCAGCCAGATCTGTTTCTGTGTCTAAGACTTGGCAGTGGTTGGCAATGAGTGCAGGACAGTCCTGGGCACAGCTACCCTTGGATGGCAGGTAGCAATCCCCTCAACCTTCCCTCAGTGGGGGGCACTTGCCTTGCCCATCAGGCCTTGCTCTGGCAGGCAGAACAGCAGTGTGACTCACAGGGGTGTCCTTTTTGGTGCCATGCCCCTGGGCATTAAGCTAGCCCCTGCTTCTGGGCTAGATGGACCAACAGCCTAGTGAGGAGGAAGACAGGTTCGCGTTGTGTGCAAAATCACTACTCACCATGAATGGGAAGGGATGATAGGCAGAGCCTGTGGGAAAAACATTTCACCCCTTATATCTGCCCCCACTTTTGCACTTAGTTCCAAGCTGGCTGCACCAAGGAGACTTCTGTCTCTTCTGAGCCGTTCTTCTCCGCTTTGGTCACCCGCTGTCTTTCCCTCCTCTTTAGCTATGTGACTCCTCTCTTCATCCTCCAGGAGAGCTGTGCCCGGGTTCTTCTTTTCCGCGGTGCAAGTAAGAGATCCGGAACTACAACAGCCGACGGCATTCCAGGTAGGAGAACAAATGGGGAATTCTCTCCCCGCTAGGTTTCCCACCGGGCTCCAAACACAGCCTCCATGTCTTCTTGAAAAAAGTTGCTGTCAAAGGCTCTCCCAAAAAGTTGCTGACACCCAGGGAATGGGATTAGCCCAGCTCCAGCCAAGCCACGAGCGCTCAAGTCTGCCCTGCACCCAGAGACACTTATGGAGAGGCAAATAGAAGGAGAGGATTGCTCAGCAAGAAGGACTGTAGATGGTGTTGGGTTAAGAGGAACTCAGCTCAGCAACCTCCAGACAAAATAGCTTCCAAATGAGCTACCAAATTCCCCTCTCCCTGGCAGTGGCACATAAAGGGGTGCATTTCACCCTAATCCTGACCTCTCATCTGATTTCAGAAACAGAGTCAGGCCTGGTTAGTTCTTGGACAGGAGCTATCAGGAGAGAAGTGGCCACTGCCGATCAAAATTGAGAGCACTGAGCTAGGTGGCGACAATAGTCCAATTCAGTTTAGCAGGGCATCTTACATCATACATTCCTGACCTCATCTGATTGGAAGCTTAGGAGATAAGCCTTGGTCTGTCCCTTCCATGAAAGACCACCCGAGGATGACCAGAGATTCTCGGGTGGACCAGGAAAGAACAGAGATAGCTACTGCCAGTCCGAGGGTGACAATACTAGGCTCAAGGTTGGACCCAGTATAAGTCAACCTGTTCGTTTTATAGATCACTGCACTCAGAAGCTAAGCAGGGCCAGGCCTGATAACCACTTGGATGGAAGGAGCATCAGGTGGGAGCTGAGCGCTCCTAGGTATGGCTAGGGATCCAATCTTGCTTGGAAAGCTTGCACCTGCCAGACAGAGTTGACAGTACTGGTTGAGATGGTCCTCCAAGCGTCCTCCTCAGTAGAGAGCAGCTTCTACCTTTTCAACCTGTCAGTTATGGAAGCCTGGTATATTTGGATGGAAATGCCCCATCAGGAATCCGGATCTTCAGTTACAGCTAGGAGAGCAATCGCACTGAACCCTGAGGGGACAGGCTGTTGCCAGGCAAGTTGGCAATGCTGGGCTAGATGGCTTCCTAAGAATATGACTCACACAAGGGTAGCTGCATATATCCATTAGATGGCCCCAGAGTTCATCCTGGTATCTCAGGAAGTATATTGCTGAACAGAAGACCACAGCTGCTACAGTCGCGCTTCCAAACTGGCAGATCACCATCAAAGTGTCAGTAGAAGGGAGCTTCCGATTTCATGAAATGTGCAGGTGGGCGATTGGAAGAGCTTCTGCACCAGCCTTGAACGAATCGCTAAGGAGGAAAGGTCATTGTGCACTCCAGAACCTTCTTTTCCCCGCTCCGTCTCTCCAAAATCATGCTCAATGGCCTGTGTGACCAGAGAGGATGCCTCCTCCGAGTCCTGAATTCTATGGCCCCTGAGTTCTTTATACTTGGTTCTAGAGGAGGGAATAAACCAAAAGATGCACTGTTCTTCTCGCTTTTTCTGTGTGACTGAAGTAGCAACTGCCAGCACTGGAAGAAGGAGACAGCTAGACCGTGCGCTCAAAGGACACTCACGGAAGTGTCGAGGCACGGCTTGCATAACGTGGGGAGCGCAAGGATCAGATTGCTCTGGGAGCCCTGGCGAAAGGCCGCAAGTCTTCTACACATACAGTCCTTCCTTCCCTACATCCTCTTTCACCCTTCCCTTTTCTTTTTCCCGATCTCTTCCTCATTCTGTCCTTGCCCCGTTCCCCCTTCCCTCCCCCTTTTGGAATCGATCATCTTCCCTCCCAAGGATCATATATGCCCTGTGTAGTGTAGGAAACCCATTCTGAAGGAATCCAGCTTTTGCTGAAAACTACAATGAAGGAGGAAAGGTTGCCACCTCCTAAGATGGTCCATTCTACTGTTGAGCACCTTTCACCTTCAGGACGTTCTTCCTGTGTTGAGTGAAAATTTCCTTCCTCCTAATTGAAAACATTTGTTGTCATTTTAATCTCTGGAGCATCGAGAAACAAGCTTGCTTCATCTTCTACACGACATCCCTGCAGATATTTAAAGATGGCTTCTCAAAGTCTTCTCCAGGCTAAACATAGCCAGCTCCGTAAGCTGTCCCCCCAAAGTGTGATGGTACCCCAAACTTTGACCATCTCGGTTCCCTCCTTGGATACGTTCCATGTAGCTGGTGTGTTGTGGCTGTTGTTTTAGGAGGGGATGGCCTGAGAGTTGTTATGAACATTGAAGTAACTTTTCCAAGCTCTGAGATAGCTGCACTTTGAAGACAGTCCTCAGAATCATTTCTGCTTTGGCACGCCAGCCGTGTGCGTGATAATCCAGAGCTATTTATATCACCGGCCTTTGTCAGCAAGGCTCCCTGGGAAGGAGAAGGGCAAGCAGAGGCAGCTTTCTTTGCCAAGCAGCGACCTTGCAACTTCTGATGGAAGGGACTGAGCATGGCCCATTGGCCAGGGATGGGCTGCATGCGCTCATGCTGTGTCTCCCTTACAGACAACCCTGGGCAGCGATGAGTAGAGCACAGTTCTCATAGTGTCATCCCCATCCTCCTCTTTTATATTCTGCCCTTTTCTCCCAGTATTGCCCTCGAGGAAGCTTGTTGTTGTTAAGTGTCTTTGAGTCAGCTTCAGCTCATGGGGCCCTGTGAACCAGGCACCTCCAAGACCCCTTCTTGTCTTCGACAGCTCTGCTCAGTCCTGCGGTCTCATGGCCGGCCATGTCCTCCGTGGTTAATTTATAGCACTAATTTTCCACTCTCACTGCTACAGCCGGCTCCTGCCGATTCCTGGGGTTTCCAGGTTTGGGAGGAGGCACTGAGAATTCTTAGCCAGAAAGCTCTTAGGCCTCAGTAAACTACAAACCCCAGATTCCACAGGAGGGGCAGCCATAAAGTTAAAGGCTCAGCATTAGGAGGAAACTTCTGACAGTAAGAACTGTTTGACAGTGGAATGCACTCCTTCCTTGAATATTTGTGGAGCCTCCTTCTTTGGAGTCCTTAAAGAGAGGCTGGATGGCCATCTGTCAGGGAGTGCTTTGATTGAGGTTCCTGCATGGCAGAAGGGGGTTGATTGGATAGCCTTGTGATCTCTTTCCAACGCTATGATTCTATGATTTTATGAACTGAGCACATTGCAAAGGCAGCCCCATATAGAGCATTACAGTAATCTAAATGGGAGGCAACCAAAGACACTTGTACTTTAGCCAGAGCAGACATCTCCAGGAAAAAATAAGGAGAGTGCCAGGCCATGAAAAAGACTTCTGCCAGCCCCATCCTATGCTTTCCATAGCTAAACCCTACCCTGCCAAGTGTGAACGAACATTTGAACTAAATCTTCCCCCACTGCTGTTCCAACTGCAGTGCCTCTGAGCATGTGAAGTGTCTCCTGTTATTCCCTTAGAATTACGTTGGCTTTATGTTGCTGACTCATGTTCAGACTATGATCTACTAAGACTCCCAGATCCCTTTCGCATTTACTGCCACCAGCCCGCTGTCATCTATCCTATTTGTGCATTTCATTTCTACTGTTCCAGTGGAGTATCCTACATTTATCCTTGCTGAAATGCTTAGTTTTGGCCCAGTTTTCTAAGCGTTACGGTCATTCTGAATTCTGAATTCAAACCTTGGTTTCCATAGCCATAGTCCAGTGCTCAAACCACTACACCAGACTGGCTGGCCAGGAGTGTGGGTGGAAATGCTCAGCAAAGGAGCTCTCGGGGTCCTGAACCCTATCCCAAAATAGGTTCAGTCTCTTGGATAATTCCATAAAATGCAAATTAAACCTGGGAGCAAGTTAACTGGAGCCAAACACCAGAGAGGATCTTCCCTAGAACCTCCTCCTTCTTGCTTGATCTGGAAGATCATTCCTTCTGAGTAGGAATAAGAGAAATCCTGAAAACAATGTTGAAAACCCATGCTTCTTGAGCATCAAGAAACACTAGTGAGCGGGATCCTGAATGGTGAGAATCTTCTCCGTCTGAGACTTATTCTCACAAAATCTACACGTGAGGATTGTTTTCTGCTCAGAAAATATTTCAGTGCAGAAATATTATTTTATGCACGGAAAAGTGACCTTCTGCCACAGAATATGTGGCCGGGAAATGTTTTACCATGCTCAAATAACCATGCACCATTTTTGTGTGTGCATGCAGAATAAGTCTTATAATGCCAATAGTGTTTGAAAACTGCAGCAATTCCTGAAGTCTTTCTCTCTAAAATTATTCACAGCTCCTTCAGAAGCTTCTGACCCAAACTTAGGGCTTGAAGAGCTACTGTATAGCGTATGTGTCCCTTCCCAGAGCAAACTGGTCTTCTTCTGCCCCTTCCAGGACGCCTTTTCTCCCCTTCTCTCTTTCTCTGCGGGATTTCAGTTGTCTTCCTCTAAAATGCTGGAGAGTCCATTCCTCTCCTCCTCGCTGTTGTTTTTTCACCCATCCTTCTCTGCTAAGAGTGGAATGTGTCGTTTTTTGGCTTCTCATTATGAAGGCAGCATTTCACGGTCCTCTGCCTCCATTTCATACTTGAGACCGGTGCAGCATCTTGGATCTGTTACAGTTCCATATCGTCAAAGCGATTATTAAAACAACTCCTGTTGCCTCTTCTCCTTGAATATGAGAAGCCATATTCTGGTCTCAAGAGAAAGAGGAGCTGAGCTTTGTTTCTCAGCTGTCTTTCAGGGAGGCTTTCTGGAGCTTTGTTGCTGTTTCATGGAGAGGTGGCCGATAGAAGCCGAGAAGGAAGGAATGTTGGCAGCTTCACAATTCCAAGGAGTTTGAGCGTCTGCTTATACTCTGCCAAGGTGCAAAAAATACTTGTCAGTGTTGTTAGTCTTTGATGAGAAAGGCTGTTTTGAAATGGTGAGACACCACACTTTGGGGGGGGGGGCTGCCTTTTTGTTGTTGTCTGCATCTAGGGACTTTTTGTCCCCCCCAATGTTTGTGCAAACAGTTTGTTTTTGCACAAAAGACCACTGTTGTGCCAAAGCATTGTGCAAAAACAGTACATTTTCTGCAGAAAAAAAGGAGCTTTCTGCAGGAAAAGTTAGTTTTCACCACAAACCAATGTGTTTTGAGCAGGTAAGGTTTTTCCCAGAAAGGCTTCAGATGCAAACTAACTAACTAACTAAATCCTCTCATAATCTCACCCAAGAACTTTTGAAATGGTTTCTTCTTCCATGCAGAATGAAGTGACTATTTGAACCCCTGTCTCCCAATGGTTCGATGGATAGGGGCCAAAGAGATAGCCATGGGTCAAGGCAGTGCGGGGAGTTTTGAACCCACTGTTCCTGGGCCCATCCAAGCCAGTGTTTACACAATGTCCTATTTTTTAAACTCAATGCTCAAATGGTGCCATTAAGCACTTCTGGTAGAGGACATCTTTGCAGTTCAGGCGGTCATTGCTGCACTCTTCATCAGTGGAGCTTGGTGGCTTCCATGTCAGTGTGGCAGTGAACCCCCATCCAGGCTTTAATCTGAATTTTAGGGGCCGAACCCCACTCTGAACAGGTTCCTCACCTTAGATAGCACATTTAAAGGCTGGCTTAAAACACAAAGTGGAGTCACTGCACGCTGACCTGAAAGCTGTCAGCTCCACTGTTCTTGACAAACATCCCCAGGTGTGGAGGTTGCAGCCTCCACGGGAAGGCGTCCATCAGCCCCCCAGCTTCCAATCAAGTCCACTCACCATATAATTATAATAATTAATAATAGATTTATTTCTAGCCCGCCCACCTCACGAAGAATCCGGGCGGGTTACAACAATAAAATCCAACAAATTACAATAGAGTTAAAAAATCACACCCTAGAACTACCACCACCACCCATTCCCAGTACACAAACAGAATTAAACAGTATATAATATTAAAACATTTAAACATTAAAAACATTGAACAACCAAAAAATAGCCAGAAACCTTGGCGGGGGAGAAATAGACAGAGAGGGGACAAAATATCTAGATCTGGGGAGGGTAACTAGGTTGGAAAGCCCTGCCGGAAGAGATCCAGTCTTGAGGCTTTCTTAAAAGCCTCCAGAGTGGAAATGTGACGATCTCCTCCGGCGTCGTTCCATAGTTTAGGAGCCGCAGTAGAGAAGGCCCTCTGGGACAGAGTAGCTGATTTTTTGGCTGTCTAGATTTCTTCCAGAGGACCTTAGTGTGCGGGAGCGGACATAGGGAAGAAGGCAGTTCCCTCCAAGTACTCTGGGCCCAAGCCAGTAGGGCTTTAAAGGTAATCACCAACACCTTGGTATTGCACGGAAATAATGGGCAGCCGTCAGGAGACTTCAGGACCGGTGTTTTTATGGTCATTCCTAGAAGTTCCCGTGATCGATCTGGCTGCCATATTTTGTACCAGCTGAAGTTTCCGAACTTGGCACAAGGGTAGCCCCAAGTAGGAGCCATACGAAGTCCAATCGAGAGGTTGACCAGCGCATGTACTACTGTTCCAGGTCCCTATCGGCTCCAGGAAGGGGCGCAAGTTGGCATATCAGACAAAGCTGATGCAGGCGCTCTTGACTGTCGACATCCACCTGAGCTGTCAGTTGGAGCGCGAGTCAAGGCGCCACCTAACTGACAGACCGAATCCTTCAGGGGAAGTGGTGCACCCCATCCAGACTGGCTGACACAACTCCATTCCTGGATTCGGGGTTCCTATGCAAGTACCTCCGTCTTACCTGGATCCAGCTTGAGTCGGTTTTCCCTCATCCAGTCCATTACCGCTCCAAGACAGGCATTCAGAGGAGAGATGCCATCCTTAGTCACTATCAGTCTGAGACATAAGAAGTATATTTGGGTGCCATCAGCGTACTGATAACACCCCGCCCCCTGTCTCCGGATGATCTCTCCCAGCGGCTTCATGACATGTTGAATAGCATTGGGGACAGGATGCACCTTGAGGGACCCCCGATTTGAGCTCCCCTCTTGGCCGAACAACTGTCCCCAAGCGACCACATCTGGAACCTGCCCGAGAGGTAGGATCGGAACCACTGCAATGCAAGTGCCTCCCATACCCAACTCTCTCAGGCGTTCAGAAGGATTACCGTGGTCAATGGTATCAAAGGCCGCTGAGATGTCCAAGAGCACCAGCAGGGTGACACTTCCCCTGTTGATGCCCAGACGGAGATCATCGACTAAGGCGACCATGGCAGTCTCCACTCCGTATCCCCTCCTGAATCTGGTTTGAAATGGATCCAGAAATCCGTTTCCTCCAAGACTGCTTGTAGTTGATTGGGCGACCGTCTCTCGATCGCCTTGCTCAGGGACGGTAGTAGCGAGACTGGTCTGTAGTTATTTCTATCCAGGGGGGTCCAGGGAAGGCTTTTTAAATGTGTCAACTACTGCCTCCTTGAGGCAGGGAGCCTTCCCTGAGGGATGCATTCATGATGTTTTTCAGCCTCACCTGATTTTTTTCTCCCCCCTGGACCGCCAGCCAGGTTGGGCAAGTCGTCTTTGTCAAACTACTAAGAAGCTGGGTCCACGTCCTCATACTTCCCGGCTCAATTGATCCAGTCCAACCAGTCATGGCGGAGGCACTGGATGCCTCTCTAGTTGTCTCTGTCCTCAAATTGGCATTCCAAAATCAGCTCTTATCCGAGGAGATTTATCTGCAAAAATGATCATTAAAAGCGTCACAGCAGGCTTCAGCGATCTAATAATGGGTTCTGGGTAGGAGGTAGTTGGGTTACAGTTCCCATTTTAAGTTCCTCACTACCCTGAACAGCTCAGCTGGATGAGATTTTGCAGATAGATGCAGAATTGAAGGACTTCTTAGCTGCATCTATCGCCACTTGATAAGACCTAAGAAAGGTCGAATGAAGTGTCTTATCGGATGAGTTGAGTTCTCTGCCATTTGCGCTCTAGTCGTTGTCCAGCCCGCTTCATTTGTCTAAGATCTTCTGTATACCATGGATTACGATTTTGAGTGGGTTGGAAAGGACGCTTGGGAGCGATCATGTCAATCGCTCTGGTAAAGTTGTTATTCCACATATTAACCAGAGTTTCGACAGAATCGCCAGCACTGCCAACCATAAGACCCTCTAGGGCTTCTTGGAACCTGACGGGTTCCATCAGCCTTCGAGAGCGGACCATTTTAATCAGTCCTCCACCCCCAGAGAGAGGGATAGTGGCCTTCAGTCCAACCTTAACCAGGAAATGATCCGTCCATGACAAAGCAGAGATACTAATTATCTCCACCCATGGATATGCCTGTTCCATGCAGAAGACCACATCGAGGGCATGACCTGCACAGTGTATAGGCTCAGAGACTATCTGGGAGAGGCCCATGTTTGTCATGGAAAGCATGAACTCCCGAGCTGCACCAGTAAGGTTGGTCAACCCAGTCTCGAGGGGGATGTTGAGGTCGCCCAGGACCAGCAGCCTAGGTGACTCCAACACCAGCTGCGAGACTAGTTGCGTCAGCTCGGCTAGGGAGTCCGTTAGGTTACGGGGTGGATGGTAAACCAACAGAATCTCCAGACTCTCCCTGGTCTTCAAGCTAAGGTAAATGCACTCAATGTAGAGAGAAGAATCTTTAAGTTTAGGGAAGGCAAAGACAGGCAACTGGCAATGAGCTGGTGAGAGCGGCTGCAGGATGAGCTGCAATGGCCTCAGGAGAAGGACTTTGGTCGGAGACTGCTAGCTGTTTGCAGGATGCGAAGCCCAGGAATGGAGGAGATGGGAAGGTGAGAGTCCCAAGGACCAAGCAAACCAAGCCGTGACAATGAAACCAATGAAGAGGAGAAAATGAGAAAGCCTGCTTTGCACCAGCCGCCCCTAGACTCCTTCTGCCTTGCCAACCTGCCTGGCTTTCACTTTCTGTAGAAGGGCTTTCTCCTGGCTCCCTGGCTTTGTCAGCTTACAGCCATTTTGGGCTTCTCCTCCTAGCTATGGCAGCTAGGGAAGGCTTCAGATAAGCTGCTACACAAAACCAGGGTGACAGCTCTTCTTTCCCTTGCAAATCAAGTCCAAAGGAGAAGCCCCCTCAGAGCCACCAGTCACCTTTCCTTGGCCTCTTGGCTCCTCCACCTGCAGAGGCTTCCAGTGAGGCCAGAAGCTGACCTTCTTTCACTCCTGGGACCAAGGAGCTGAGCATTGGCATGGAGGTGCCTCTGGCGAGCCCAGCTCTTCCATGCCAGGCCACCAGACATGACATATTTGTCCCAGATTATCTCTATTGTGCGCACAGTGCCACTTTCTGTTTGTATCCCAGTGGAATCAGTGCCTCAGGTAAAACCATGCTCACCATACAATCATCCCTTTTTAGCCGTGCAAGTGGCTTGCATGTGAGTTCTCATATTCTTTCATCTTAAGTGCAATTTCCCAAGTTCTGCCTTGCAGTTGCGTGTCCCAACATCGTCAGGAGTTTGCATTATTCCTGGAGTGCTTTTGCAGTGGGTTCCTGCATGCCAGGGGCTTGGACTAGGTGACCCTTGCAGTCCCTTCTCGCTCTATCATTTTGTGTCCATGCTGTCTCCTTTCCCATGCTTCCTTCTTTTTGGGGTCGGGGTGGGAGTTTTTATTTGCTTTATAGAATTGCAGTGTATTCTCTGAGCCAAATCTGACTGTTAACCAGTCTTCAGAAAAGGATTCCCACTTTGCATATTTGTCTCCCTGACCCACATCCTTCTCTGTTCTTTTTGCAGAGAGACTTTCTCAACCCCACCCACTCACCCCCTTTGAAAATATTTGCACACTCCTATGGTGTCTAAGGGAGGTTCATGTCTGGCTGTGTCCAAAATAACTATGTTTCTGAACTTCAAAGCAAGCCTCATTTGGGTCTTCCTTTTACATGACAACTGAACAGTTGAGGAAGCACAGCAGGTGCAGATATGTACAGATTTTGGAGGGGTTGCAAGAGGCAGAGATCACTAGTGAGAAAAAATGTAATGCTTCAGTAATCCAAGTGTTGACTCTTGGATTACAGAAGACTTGACCTTAAAAGTTGACCGGACACTGTGTAAATTAACCTTGTGTCCTTGCTAACTGTGAGTTCCTGTCCTCCACCTGTGAAAGGATGGCATTAATGGCCTACCTCTCAGGGTCGTTGTGTGTCTAAATGATATAAAGAGCTGTTCACATTAATTAGTCCAGCAAAGGGATGACTAAAATGATGAAAAGTTTGGAAACCAAAAGCCTCATGATGAAAAGTTGATGGAAATGGAGATGTACAGCCAGCCCTCCACATTTGTGGCTTTGAGTTTTGTGGCTTTGATTATTCATGGATTTGTGTAATATGTTCTTTCTATGAATCTCTAGCTCCTTCAGTGTGACTCTGCTGGAAGTTGACCATAGAGTGCTGATGGAAGACCTAGAGATCCGAGAGAAAACACCTCTCTAGCTATTTGTAGATCCTCCCATGAAATTCTGTGGTCAATTTCCACTGGATGTTGACCATAGAGTTGCACTGGAGGACCTTAAGTTTCCTAGATAGGTGTTCTCTCAAGTAAAAACATTAGTGGTTTATTCTTTATGGTTTTTCCCACTTTCACGGAGAACTTGCAGCCCTAACCCCAGCCAATGAGGAGGGCTCACTGTACAGCCTGGAGAATATTGGGGTGACATGGGACGATGGTCATCTCTACACATCTGAAGGGCTGTCATCATGTGGAAGATGAAATAAGTTTGTCTTCTGCTCTTCCAGACAGTAGAATGCAAAACAGTCTATTCAAATGTGGGCATTGATGGTGTCTTCCTGCATGGCAGAATGGGGTTGAAAGGGGTGGGTGGTGGGTGGGTGGTATTTTCAAATCCTGTGATTCAAGAGTGTCTCTCTAAATGTCAGGAAGACCTTCTTGATGGCCAGAGCTTTTCCGCAGAGGTTGGTGGGCTCTCAGAACCTAAGCAGAGGCTTGATGGCCGCCTCCCAGGGATGCTTTAGCTGAGGATTGCCTGTCTTGGCAGAAAGGAGGGAGACTAGATGATGATCCATAGGATCTTTTCCAGCTCTACGATTCCATGATGCTGTGGTGTGTTTTGCTGCCCAACTCACTCCTCTGCTTTCCCACTTCCTCCTCCTTCAGGTGGCCATCATTGCGGGGAATTTTGAACTGGCTGAAATCATCAAAACCCACAAAGAGTCCGATGTTGGTGAGTGAGAATTTTTCAGTTGCTTCTGCTTAAATGTCGCCTTGTGCAGCTGAGAAGCCTTTAAAAAAGGAGGAAGAGGAAAGGTGGGTCCTGTTTATGGCTCAGCCATGGAGAGATTCTGGAGAGATCTCAGGCTTTCCCTGCAGGACTAGCCTGCCTCTGCTTGGAATGGATCCAACTTGTGGCTGGTGACTCCTCTGTCTACTAGCTTTTAGTCCAAACATTAACTCTATCCAAGGTACCAAACCAAATTGGGAAGGCTAAGGTTCAGAACCATGAATAGTTCCATCAAAGGCCAGGTTAAAACCTAGAGCAGATTCATGCCATCACCAATATGGAGCCACCAGCCAGCTTGATACAAACTCCCTTGAGGCTTTCCAAAAGTGCCAGTTGGCTTGCAGATTTAGAGTGTGACTCAGTTGCCCCTTCAGACAAATGGGAGGAGATCTTGCAGGTGGAACTGGCCCAGTTGTGTCTCTTGTGCAGATTCTTCCAGAGCAATATTTGCAGGATCCCTGTGGTTCCAGTGTTCCTTTTGGGAGAAACCTTCTCTCAGGATTCAGACTGAGACTGGGATTTTTCTCTTGGAAAAATCTTCAACCAGCATCCAGGCCTAACGGACTTAGAAGCTGTACTTAACTGGCTGGGAGTCCAACACATCTGGAATGCACCAGATTGTGGGAAATGGTCTTTTGGGGTCTGCCTTCTTTCTTCTGTGCAGCTCTTGAGCGATTGTCCTCTTGGGTGATGGGAGGAGAAGGTAAGGCTGGTCATGTCTGGGGTTCCGTTTTGCCTTGTTCCTGCTTGGCCCACTCTGGTCCATATTGCAGGAGCTTTGTTTGCCAAAGCATGCTGTCCCAAGCTGCATCTGCATTGTAGAAATAATCAAGTCTGAAAACACTGTAAGTGCTGCAGCTCCATTCTGTGGAATCTTGGGATTTGTAGTTTTACAAGACATTAGCCTTCTCTGCCAAAGGGTGCTGGTGTCTCACAAAACTACAACTCCCAGGATTCTGTAGGTGTCAGACTGCATTATTTCTACAGAGTGGACAAACGAATTACAGCCTCTCTGTTACCCCAAACAAAGAAACGCTTGCATGGTGCAGATGCTGGTCAGATGTTGCCTGTAATGTCCCAATCCAGACTTTAGGTCTCTACCCAGAGGCCTCTGGAGCTTGGATGCAAACTGAATTGTTAAAACCCAAGACAACGTTTTGTGGAAGCAGTTGCTTTTGTCCCTCTGGAGAGGCTCCTCAGAGGGGAATGGCAGCTTCTCCCACGCCTATCGGGCACAGCATCAAGGGAAGGCGAGCGAGCGAGCGAGTGAGCGAGCGAGCGAGCGAGCGTGGGTCCCATTAACAAATGAAAGGGAGATTACATGAATGAGAATTGTCAAATGGCTCCACTACCAAAAAGAACTTATTTAATTTGGTTCTATTATGAGAGCGGAGGGAAGGGAGCAGGACTTTGGAGGCCTGGAGAGCAATTACAGGCAGCAGACGTGCTGACTTTGTGGAATGCCGTTATCGATCCAAGTAGGTCAGATAGCGCTGGGAATACAAAACTGGGGGGCACAAAGACCAGCAGGTCCAGATGGCCGGCCCCTTGTGTGCCAAGGGAATTGGCTAAAGAATGGCCCCAGCCACTTGAAAAGGTGCCTGCAATGCCTGCTGAGAGGTGGGATTAGGCAGGAGGAAGAGAAAGCCTTGCTGAGATGGTCCAGGTGGCAGAGGATGGAGGCTGGGCTGTGTCCAGTCCTGTCCCAGCTGCCCATCCAGGTCCTTGGAAGGGGACAAAGAGGACAGGCGGCAGAGCAAGCATCGAAAGGGGAGTTAAAAAGAAGGAAGGAGTCACAGAATCACAGAAGGTGCCTTGAGAGCCATATAGTCCACAAGTATGGCATCTCCCGGGATGGCCAACTAAAGTCTAAAATGAAGCACAGTCGTTCCTCCATCTTTGCTGGGCTTAGGGGGGCAAGACCCCTGCAAATTAAAGAAACCATAATTTTTTTAACCTAAGGGAGAGCACCTATTAAGCAATCTCTAGGTCCTCCACTACAACACTATGGTCAGTATCTGCTGGAAGTTGACTGTAGAATTGCACTGGAGGACCTACAGATGCCTTGAGAAGTGTTTTCTCTAGGTCTTAGATTGCAACTCTATGGTCAACCTCTGGCAGAGTCATGCTGGAGGACCTAGAGATCCCTAGAGAGAACATATTAATCAAATCCGTGAATAATCAAATCCACAAAAGTCAAAGCTGCATATGTGGAGTCCAGCACCTCCCAGCTTCAGTGCTGAATGTCTCATGTGTATGCTTGTGTACATGGGAGTGTGTGTCTTCAAGTTGCTTGTCAACTTAGGGTGACCCCATGAATGTCATAGGGCTTTCTCAGGCAAGGAATCCTCAAGGGTTGGTTTTGCCAGTTCCTCCCCCTGAAATCTAGCCTATCGCACCTGGTGTTTCTTGCCATTCTCCCATCCAAGGACTAACCATGGAGACTCACTGAGTTTTGGGCTAGAACTTTAGAAGACAAGGGTTCAAATCCCCGCTCAGCCATGGAGACTCACTGAGTGGCCTTGGGCAAGTCACACTCTCTCAGCTTCAGATGAAGGCACCACTGAACAAATCCTGACAAGAAAAACCCATGATAGGTTTACTTTAGAGCTGCCATAAGTCGAAAATGGCTTTGAAGGCAGACAACAACAGCAACAACATCATGCAACAAGAGTCCCATCGCCATCTCCCTTGCCTTGCAAATTTCCAGAGACAGTCAGCTGATCTTCAGTCTGGTATTGTTTGCAATGAGGAGCGTCTGCCTTCCGGTGCTGGGTTTGCAAGGAACCTGCTTCCCTCTCTCTGAGTGTGTGCAGCCGCCTTCAAAGCCAGCGGTCCAGACCCAAGGGCTGGCATGCCGCATTGGGCTGTGCGATGCCTTGCTTCCAGGCCAATTAGCTGAGGCCCATCATCTTTTGCCCGTCTCCTTTCAGTCTGTGTCAGCTGCAGCAGCAAAACCTTCTCCGCTCACTTTGGGCAGCTGATTCTAATTGCCGCTTCTGGGTTACAAGAAATGTGCGGCAGTATTCCTCACTTGAACTTTGTTCTCTTTTCATCTTCTCTTCAGTGGATCTTAGCGCTGCTGTTGTCTCCCGGATTGCTCCCAAAGAAAACAAATACACAGATGAAACACACACAGAATATCATAATGGTCTATGACCTCTCGCTTGAGCTGTGCTTTTCCTTTGCATCAGTAATTAGAGGCTCCAGTTGAGCTGCCATTTAACCTTCTGTCGGATGCGCTCCACTCTCAGAGATGCCTTCGGTTCCTTTCCGAGAAACGGCTTTTAGAGCCAGAGAGAGTCTTGTCTTCTCACAGCTTCCACAGATCTTCCATCCTTCATCATTGGCCCCTGGACTCATCGCATTATTTCTGATTCTGGATGCAGAGGTCATTAACAATCTTGCAGACGGAAAGAGAATGTGAAGATCAGGCCTATGGGAAAAACTTGCTTTCTTCCATATTCTCTGTAATCCTCTCTGCCTTCCTCTCACCTCAGTTCTAGCTGAGCTTTCACTAACTCAGTGCCTTCCAGGGGAGTTGGACTATAACTCCCAAAATCACCAAACTGGGGAGATGTAGTTCGACACAACTAGAGGTTGCTAGCATAAAGAAAGCTGTTCTTCTCCCCAGTGACTGCTTACTGTAGGAAGAATCTGCAGGTGGAATTAGATCTAATAGATTTAATAACATTGCGAGACAAATGCATTTCTTGCTCAGGAAAAACTATGGCGTTTTCTCTCTCTTTGCTGAGGAGCTTGAGGAGGAGTAGTGTTTCTTACAAGGCGAGTAGTTAGTGTTCCCAGACGGAAGGGGAGCAAGCAGCAGCCCCAGCCCAGCAGGGCCAGGGCTCTGGGAAAATAGACAGAGCAGGTCTACTATTGGACATTCAGCAAAGAGAAGTTAGAGAAATTCATCCTAGATGGGGAGCAAATTGAAATCGTTAAAAGACTTCCCATGCCATAGATCAACCATTGAGCAGAATGCAGATGGCAGTCCAATAATTACTTTTTGCTGATGGTATTTATACCCGCTCCCCCCCTTTTCAGCCCTCAAGGGTCTCAGAGCGGCTTACAATTATTAGTTTTAATTAGATGGCTCCCTGCCTTCAGGCTTTGCATCTAAAAGGACAGGACACAAAAGGAGAAGAAGGGGAGGAACCAAAGGAGAGGCTGCAGCAGTTTGCTTCTGCCTGAGCCTCCAGGGAAGGATAAGCTTCATCTCCCTCCAGACAAGTTAATTGAGAGCAAACTACTTTTGCACTTTGAATTAATTTGCAGCAATTGAAGTTAGCTGAGGAGAAAGGGAAAAAAGTGGGAGGTGGAGAGAGAATCTGGGACATTTTAAAAGTAGCGGGGGGGGGGAGGATGGAATGACCGAGGACTAATTAGAATTGTCTTTCCTAAATCAGGACACCTGGATAGTAAGCCTTCACCTCTTCGCCTCTAGCCGTTTAGAGAGTGCTCACACAGAATCACAGAATCGTAGAGTTGGAAGAGACCCCAAGGGCCCTGATCCAGTCCAACCCCCTTCTTCTGCCATGCAGGAAATCCAATCAAAGCATCCCCAGCAGATGGCCATCCAGCCTCTGCTTAAAGACAGCCTCCAAGGAAGGAGACTCCACTATAATCTCAGAGGAAGGAGTGTGTTCCTCTGTTGAACAGCCCTGACTGTCAGGAAGTTCCTCCCAATGTTGAGCTGGAATCTCGTTTCCTGCAGCTTGCATCCATTGCTCCGGGTCCTAGTCTCTGGAGCAGCAGAAAACAAGCTGTCAGGCTCCCAATTGTAGCCCCCCTTTTACAACCAGAGGCTGTGCTTTGAAAAAGGAACAGCTTTATTGAAGAAAGAGATACATAAGACAGAAGTGACTTTTTTGTCAGGAATGAAAGTAAGCATGAACTTATTGTTTTTATAACCCCCATAAAGCAATCCCACCCCATCAAGCAATAAAGCAAATTAATTGGATAACTCTTTCCTGCGCAAGGATGAATCTCCTCCCTGGGGATGTCATGTCCTCCAGTCCGGGATCTTGGCGAAACAATTAGGCTGTCACCCAACGTTATCTCCCCACTTCACCTGGGACCTTCAGGTATAAACCTTAAGCCACAACAGGACTAAGTTATATTAAAACTTAACAGCCTATATATAATTAAGCAGAACTAAAAACCCCATCATCCCACAACCCAACATAATATAGCAGCATATTAGAATATAATGAACATATCAACATAACATCATATGAGCAATAGGCACTCTACGTTTCTGTTCCCATCACAGAGACCAGTCTCCAGCCCTTTGAAGACCAAGCTCTGCTCCCTCCACATTCTACCCTTAACAAGCAAGCATTCCAGTTTTAATAAGCAAGCACATATTTTAACAGCCAGTCTACCTCTTTCCAGTACATTCTAGTAACCCATTATAAAATCTAACAATAAACCAACTACTAACTTAATCCAATAATATTCTAAGAAACCCTAAACTTATAACCCCATGACAGAAACCCCTGAATGAATACATAAGCGCTATTGCTATTTGGAGGCCTCTGGGGGCTTCATGGCCCACAAGGCTGGGTCTGGTGGGCTACATAGAGACACCTAACCCTATCCAAGGCCTTACATATAGCTTTCCATCCCCGGGGGGGGGGGGACCTCCTCAGATCTCCCCCATCAACTGCTTCCCAAAGGGTGCCTCAGTGCCTCTTTGTTGGTGCTGCTGCCACCGAGGCCCATCTCTCCCTGGAGGGAAGCTGACCCTCATGCGAGACAGTGGCAATGACCGACTGCGCAGCTCCTTTCCCAGCCTCATTTGGAAGGCCCTCCTGTGAGTTGCTTAAAGCTCAGTCAAGGGGAGCCTTCCACCCTCCGATGGCGGTGGCACTCGCAGAAGCAGCGTCTGTCTGTCTGTATGGCAGATCCGTTAGTACGCTGGTTCTCAAAATTGGTTTGCGCAGGTGCTTTGGACTTCAGTGCCCAGGATTCCTGGCCATTGGCCATGCTGGCTAGGACTTTGGGAGTTGGAGTCCAAAACCTATGGAGGACCCAGAGGCTAAGAATCGCTGTGCTGGTAGACCCAGGGTAGCTTAACAGGTGTCTCCTTGGCCAATGAAATGTTAAGAAAGAGGGTTGTGAAGAGGCAGTCTAGATCTTCCTCCAAAGAGGCTCAGTGTGCCTTTTCATTGGGGTTACTTCACTCCTGTCTTCCTAGGCTAGTCATTCATCAAACATACAATAAGAAGTTCAAATCTGGAGACTTTTGGGCTTGACAGCTGGTGGCTTTCATGCCAGCAAGGGTGGTGAGTCTGGACTTTAAAGGGACTTTTCCAAGAAGCTGTACATTGGGGCTGTAAAGCTGGGGCCTTTCGTAGCTCCTTTGGACTAAAACTCAGGGCGTTTCATTAACTATACTGAGATGGATTCATAGTCACAGATTTGGAGGGCCCACTAAGGGCAGCTAATCCAACTCCCAGCTGGGCAGGAAAAGACAGCTGAAACATTTTTGAAACCTGCCCCTCCAACCTCTGATTAAAAACCTCCAAAGAAGGAGGAGAGTCCCTCTCTTTCTGATCAGGTTTGTTCCAATGTTGAGCAGCTCTTACAATCAGGAGGTCCTTCCCTGTGTTCAGGTGGCATCTCCTGTCTTGCAGTTTGAATCCACAGGTTCATGTTCTAGATTCTTATCACACTATGCTATTGTAGTACTTTATTAAATGCCATTGTAATGCCCCATGGAATCCTGGGGGTCAAGAGCTCTCTGTATGAAATTATAAATGCTCTAACCTGCAGGTCCCATGTTCTTGTTGCATGTTGCCATGGCAGTTAAAGTGGAATATAGTGCTAGAACAGTTTAGTGTGACAGGACCCCTAGTCTCTGCAGGATTGCTCCATCTTCTACATGACATCCCTCCAGATATTTGTCATCCCTTCAGATATCAGTTGTGTTACTTCTCTCGGGGTGCACCTACATGGTAGAAATAATGTGGTTTGAAACCACTTAACTGCCATGGCTCCTTTCTACACAGTCCTAGGATTTGTAGTTTTGTGAGGCACTACCAGCACTCTTTGGAAGTAAAGGCCAAAGACTCAGTAAAAATACAAATCCCAGGATCCCATAGGATAAAACTACAGCACTTAAGGGGGTGTCATAGAATCATAGAGTTGGAAGAGACTGCAAGGGCATCCAGTCCAACCCCCTTCTGCCATGCAGGAACTCTCAGTCAAAGCATCCCCATTGACCGATGGCCATCCAGCCTCTGATTAAGGACCTCCAAGGAAGGGGACTCCACTACACTCCAAGGAAGGAGTGTCTTCCACTGTCGAACAGCCCTTACTCTCAGGAAAATCTTCCTAATGTTGAGCTGGAATCTCCTTTCCTGGAGCTTGCATCCATTGCTCTGGGTCCTTGTCTCTGGAGCAGCAGAAAACAAGCTCGCTTCCTCCTTAATATGACATCCCTTCAAATATTTAAACAGGGTTATCATGTCTGCTTTTAATCTTCTCTTCTCCAAGCTAAACATAGCCAGCTCCATATGTCTTTATCCAAAAGGCAAAAGGAGGTTGCCCTCCTTTGGACACGCTCCAGTTTGTCAACATCCTTTTTGAATTGTAGGACCCAGAACTGGACACAGGATTATTCCAGGTGAGATCTGACCAACTCTGGAAACCTGGAAATCCCTGGTGCTGTAGGTGCTAAACCTGAGAGTAAGGCAGTGGCAAAATCCCCTCTGAATATTCCTTGCCTGAGATAACTCTATGAAATTCATGAGGCTACCATAAGCTGACAGGCGACTTGAAGGCACACATATACATACAAAGGTCCCAGATCCCCTCTGATCCTGGAAGCTAAGCAGCATAAATCCTGGTTAGGACTTGGAAGGGAGACCGCTAACAATTCTAACACTTTGATCACACTTCAGACAGGCCAAAATAAAGCTGCTTCGGTTCACTTTGGAGGTATGTTGTTTAAATGACACACATGTCTTAAGAGAGCAGAAGCTGCACCAAGGCTGCACTCCAGTCCTTAGGTCTGAAGAGTGGCTTTGGCGTGGCTTCCGGACTTTTGGGACTCATGCAGCATTTAAACAGCATACCTCCAAAGTGACCCAAAGCAGCTTTATTTTGGCCTGTCTGTACGGACTCTTCAGCTGCCTTGGCTCTGTCTTGTGGAATCCCATACCCTCCAACATTTCACAGATTAAAACTGGGACATGTGTGCCCAAGCAACATCAAAGTGGCAAAAGTGATTAATGGGAAGAACATGCAAACTAGGAGAGGCTGCAGCACTTTGCTTTTGCTTGAACCGACTGGGAAGGGCAAGCTTCTCCTCTGCCCCCAAGTTAATTGAGAGCAAACCGCTTTTGCACTTTGAATTCAGTTTGCAGCATCTGAAGTAAGCTGAGGATGAAGAGGAAAAGTGGGAGGAGGAGGAGAAAAACTGGGATGTGTTTAAAACAGCTGAAACATTGTATGATAGAGAATTAATTGGGACTATCTCTGTAAAACTGAGTATGGAATCCTGGGATTTGCATTTAGTTATGTATTGAGAGTTACATAACCCTGTACACAATCTTGAGATTTGCACATTGCCAGTGCCTTACAAGACTACACATTCCAGGATTCTGTCGGCTGCAGCCATGGCAGTTAAAGTGGTATAAAAGTCCTTTATCTTGCAGCCTAGGTGCACCGAGGGTCTTATTCCTATCAGAGAACACCAGGAAGAGAAGTTATGCTTCTCCTGAGAGGATTTGGAAGGGTGATGGAGTGCCACATAGTCTGTGGAGGAATCTTGGGATTTGCAGATTCATGAAGCATTTGGCATTCTCTGCCAGAGAGCTCTTGTGCCTCACCAAACTAGAAATCCCAGGCTTCAGAAGGATGGAGTCACAGCAGTTAAAGTGGGATCAAAGTGCCATACCTGTGTAGTGTGAAAAGAGAGCCTAGATTCGTCCTGGGCATTGTGAGAGATGTGGTCCAGAAAAGGTAGAGTATCCATGCTCTGTTCCAGGACTTCCCAGATCATTCTCCAAGGGGTGAACTGCAGAAACCATTCTTGGGAAAGTGCCCTGTTCTTGGACTCCCAACAGCAGCTGCTCAGCATTCCTTTGCTCAAAGCGGGGTCAGCGTGAGCCTTTCCCTTGCCAAAAAGCGGCACATGACACTTTGCCAGCCGGCCTGCCATCAGTCCAACCTGCAATTAAGCATCTCCCCGAAGCAGCTGATGGCGTGGCTGGAAGGAATTCTTCCTTTCCCGGCTCATTTAGCAGATGCCCAAAGGAGTGCACCCATCTCTTGCCCTCAACAGGTGGCTTGAGCGGTTGCCTCTCTGTTCTGCCATCTTGGGACCCCAGGAGATGAAAAGGGGGGGGGGGTCCTCATGTCTTGGAGGCCTTTCTAAGAGAGGAAGCCTTTCCCTGCCTTAAATGTATTGGAATCAACAGCTGGGCCTTTAAACTCCTTGGGGTTTAGCTGGTTGGGGCCCCCAGCTGTCATGCCTGGACATCTTCAACAAACCCCCCCCCCCCC
Organism: Sceloporus undulatus; assembly: GCF_019175285.1. Taxonomy (NCBI): domain Eukaryota; kingdom Metazoa; phylum Chordata; class Lepidosauria; order Squamata; family Phrynosomatidae; genus Sceloporus; species Sceloporus undulatus. The sequence continues at coordinate 1,326,158 of NC_056526.1, read as the reverse complement.
CCCGCCCCTGGCCTTTCAGCACTTCCACAGAGTAAAGAGAGAACTTCATCCACTTAAGATGAGGGAAGTTCCTCAATTAAACAGCAAAGAGAGCTTCAAGCAAAGGAGATTAGGGCCCTGGAGCAATTCCAAAAAATGATGCCATGTGGGTGAGCTCCTTTGAACAAAGGTGGTGGAGAAAGGCAATAAATAAGCAAAACATACATTGCAAACCATACAATGGCTAATGGAAGGAACTCCAAAAGAAAATCGGCATGTGCTTTATAGACTGGAGGAAAGCCTTTGGCTGCATCAGTCACGAAAAGCTATGGAACGCTCTTAAAGACAATGGAGTGCCAACCCATCTGATAGTCCTGATGGAGAATCTGTACTTAGGGCAAGAGGCAACTGTAAGAACGGAATACAGAGAAACAGAATGGTTCCCAATTGGCAAAGGGGTCAGGCAAGGCTGCGTATTGTCACCCTGTTTGTTCAATTTGTATGCAGAAAATATCATACAAAGAGCAGGTGTAGACTAAGAAGAAGGAGATGTGAGGATAGGAGGAAGGAACATCAACAACGATAGATATGCAGATGAGACCATAATACTCATGGGAAACATCATGGACTTGGAAGAGTTGCTGAGGAACGTCAAGGAAGAAAGTGCAAAGGCAGGCTTGCTGTTGAACATAAAAAAGCAAAAAGTATGACATGGAGGCTCTACATAAATTCAACCTAGATAATGAAGAAATCAAAATTCCCATATCTTCGATCAAACTTTGATCAGAATGGAGACTGTAGTCAGGAAATAAGACAGGGAACGTATTCCCCATCATCATGAACAGATGCGAGCGCTGGATAGTGAAGGAGGCTGATAAGAAGAAAATCCATTCATTGGAGATGATGTGGGGCTGGAGAAGAGGGCTGAGGATCCCATGGATAGCAGCCAAAAGGCCAAAGCAATGGGTCCTAGAGCAGATCAAGCTGGAAATCTCCCGGGAAGAAGCCAAGAAGACCAAAGTGAGGCTGTTGTACTTTGGCCACATCATGAAAAAGCATGAATCATTGAAAAGACAGTAGGGCTAGGAAAGGAAGAAGGCAGCAGAAAGAGAGGAAGACTGCACATTCGCTGGACAAATTTTGTTGTTGCTCTATGTCTTCAAGCCACTTCCAACTTGCGGTGACTGCAAGGCTGCCTTATCTTGGCAAGATGTGTTCAGAAGAGGTTTGCTTTTGCCTTCCTCTGAGGCTGAGAGAGTGTGACTCCCCAGAGAATTTCTATGGCTCAGTAGGGATTCAAACCCTGATCTCCAGAGTCATAGTTCAACACTTAAACTACTACACCACGCTGGCTCTCTAGCATTAGTTTTAGATAGAATCAAAGAGTTGGAAGGACCTCAAAGGTCATCTAATCCAACCCCAAGGGCCACCTATTCCCAGGCTCAGCCTTTGCCCTTTCATAAAGGCTTCATTCCTCCCAGCAGCCAGGGCTGGGCAAATAGAGCTGCGCTGCTTTTCATTTGCCGGAGTTCTTCTACATTTTCTGCTTTAAAAAATCAGGAGATGCTTAAGGATGGCTTCCTGCCTGAGGAAAGGGGGGTTCCACTGTATGGCCTTTGGGGTACCTTCAAACTCTGTGGCTGGGATCCTAAAATGTGCTAGTGTAGTGGAACGCTATACGCGTAGTTTACATGGAGGTTACTCTACACCACTCTTCTGCTGAATACTAACATTGTGCAAGTACCAATGGTGTTTCTAACAATGCTCCTGCTGTTTGTCCCCTTGTGCAATGGGGATTCATGTACACTGTTTTTGCAACCCCAGGAAATCAAGGGGGACTTTGAAGACACTGAGGAATTTTTTGCACACCATCCAAGAGTGCATAACTGCAGGCCTAGGATCCTGTCAGTTTCTACCAATGAGAGCAGACACATTGGAATTAGTGTTGATTAATGCATCAACACATAGGTAAATCCAGCTAATGCAGGGTTTCTACTGTGTGGAATGATGACACTTGTGGAAATCTGTTTACACAACAGTGTACTAAGTAAATAACTTGCACAGTGGCTGGAAAGTACAATTGCATCTGTCAGGGAGCTTACAAAGGTGTAGGACACAAACAGGATCCTATCCTAGGATTCTGTGGTTGTATTTCATGCCTGGATTTTCTTCCACTGTTGAAAATTTTCCTTGCATTCTTCAGTTGCTGTCATGGTGTATATGTGTGTGCGCGCGCAAAAGCTCTTTGCAAGCGTTTCTGTGTGTTGCCCTTGTTTCTGCCTCCTCAAATTGAGCACCACGTCTTCGGAGAAAGAGGTTTTCAGGAAGTCTCTGTTTTGGAGCAGACAAATGCGAGCTCATTATGTGGAAAGCCTTGAAAATCTGTCTCCTTCTGACAAGCGCGCATGAACCGTAACAGAATCCGCAGCCCTGCCTGCCTGCCTTGGGAGCAGCCAGACATGGACGCCCCTGGGTGCTTTCTTTTTATTTTGGTGTCGAATACTTTATACTTTCAGTGCATGAAGCAACGCCAGTGGCAGCTCCTAAGAACCGATGCCCTTGCAAGCATTTTAAGCAGATGCTTGCGAAATGGAGGAGAAGAGGCAGAGAGCTGAATTTGGGGTCCCAATCCAGCTCTCAGGACTTCCACCCACACCTTCCCCTGAGAGCATTGGACCAAAGCCACATCTCTGATACCAGAGCCAAGAGTCTCCACTGGCATGTTGTCCATGAACACAGAAGCCTTTCAAATGCTAATTTTGGCAATGGCAAGGACAAGTGCAGTGTAGTCTGGTGCAGTGGTTTGACACTGGAGGCCAGTGTGTGAAACTGAAGGGGACCTTGTGCAAGTCACACTTTCTCTATCTCATAGGAAGAAAAGGCCAAACCCCTTTGAACAAACCTTGCCAAGAAACCTCCACAATATTGTCTCCATAGGGTCACCGTAAGTCGGAAACGACCTGAAGGCAAACAAGAACAACAACTGTTCACGAAGGATGGATAAGCTGGACTGTGTCCAGAGGAAAGTGACCAAAGTGGTGAAAGGTCTGGAAACCACCAAGTCCTAAGAGGACAGGATTAGGGAACTGGGTATGTTTAACCTGGAGAAGAGATGGGTAAGAGGGGACATGATGGCCCTGTTTAAATACTTGAAGGGATGTCATATTGAGGAGGGAGCAAGCTTGTTTTCTGCTGCTCCAGAGACTCGGACCTGGAACAATGGATGCAAGCTCCAGGAAAAGAGATTCCAGCTCAACATTAGGAAGAACTTCCTGATGAAAAGAGCTGTCTGACAGTGGAAGATGCAGCTGCCTCAGAATGTTGGAGCCTCCTTCTTTGGAGGCTTTTGAACAGAGGCTGGATGGCCACCTGTCTGCCCTGAAGGTGTCTTCTTGCCTGGAAGAAGGGCTTTGGACTGGACAACCCTTCCTGAGGTCTCTTCCAGCTCCAGGATCCTGAGAGTCTAGGATCACGGAGCCCGTTTGCAGATGGTGGGATGAATGTGTCAGAATTGCCATAGCAACAGAGAGGCCTCATGCAAAGGCTTATGATCTCTGAAAGACAGAAGTTACAAGATGCTGGAGTCAAAATGAAAAGTCCTTCTCTTCTCTGAGATGTCAGGAGGAGCCTTGCACCACAAGGAGAAGGGACACCCCTTTTTTCTGGCTCTTGGACCCTTGGGGCCTGTCTCTGAGGGAAGTGAATTTGGTTCTGGATTTTAGTCTGAACCTAGACTCATAGAATCATAGAGTTGGAAGAGACCCCAATTAGGGCCCTGATCCAGTCCAACCCCCTTCTGCCATGCAGGAACTCTCAACCAAAGCATCCCCATTGACAGATGGCCATCCAGCCTTTAAACAAAGACCTGAAAGAAGTTACCCAAGGTGCTCCTTAACTTTTGTTGCTGCTCTTGTTTTTGTTGTTGTATGCCTTCAAGTCGTTCCTGATTTATGGCGAACCTATTAGGGGTTTTCTGGGGCTGAGAGATGTGAATTAGCCCAATGTCACCCAGTGGGTTTCCATGGCCAAGTGGGAAATGGAAGGCTGGTCTCCAGAGCCACAGTCCAATGCTCAAAGCATGACACTGGAGACCCTTCTGGCAACACACACACAGCCAGTCACCAAATGCACAATGATGGCAGGAGCACCCAGAGCGCCTAAGGACCCTGCGTTTCTCAATGCTGATGGCTTCCATGTGCCTTTGGGGTCGGGCGGGGGGCTTGCCTCCTTCGATCCTGACTGCTTGCCACAATGCAGGGAATGGCCATGCAAGGCAGCTTTGGGGCTTTACAGAAGCTTGGCTCAGAGTAGCATATGTCCATATGTGGATATTTATGGGATGCTCAGGAAATGTTGAACTGAGGCTGATAGTAGTAGTGTGATACCACTATTGAAATTGTTGTCGGTACAAAAACCCCAAATGCTGAGGAAGAACTGGTCAGGATGGCGAGGGAAGCAGGAGAGGACCTGAAAGGAGCCTTCCCTTGATCCCAAGCCCTGCTCCCTGCCAGCCTCCTGGGCTGCCTTGGATCGGCTGCCCTTCCACATTAGAGCAAAGGAGAGCCACGCAGGCTTCGGGGGAAGAGGGAAAGCCCTCGAATCTAGAATATGGTACCCATCTTCTCATTGTCTGCAGCCAGTCTGCAAACTGGCACACAAGTCAGGAAATTCACTTTCCACAATCTTCCTGCCTGTGCATAAAGCTAGTAACTTTTCTCTTTGTGAGGCTTAGTCCATGCACATATGCATGCCCACACACAGAGAGCAAGGACAACAGAACAGGCCGGTTGATCACCTGGGTTTAATCTGCATTGCAGAATTAGTGCAGTTTGACATCACCTTAACATCTGTGGCTCAGTGCTGTGGAATCTTGGGGTTTGTAATCTGCTGTGGCACCAGAGCTCTCTGATGGAGAGGCCTAAATATCTCACAAACCTGCAAAGACCAGAATTCCATAGCACTGAGCTATGGCAGTTAAACTGTTGTCAAACCGCATTATTCCAGCAGTGTAGATGCAGTTGTAGCCGCACCAGTCTGCAGGGAAGGCCTTGCATAGTGCAGTGCTCTGCGTGTTGTACCAGCCAACATTCCCTGCATAGAGAAGCCTAGCTTCTCAAGCAGATACGCTTTCAGCTTAGCTTTCTCCCTGCCATGCTGGTCTCCTGCATGGAAGGTGACTTTGTCCTGATTAATTTTAATAAATCTGGGGGCAAGCAGGAGAATGGGGCAACTGCTGCACCAGAGTCGATGCCACCTTTCATGCCCAGCCAGAGTGATGTCAACGTCACTGCTATAGCTTAAAAAGAAACTGGAATGCTGTTGGTCTTATTAAACTGGGGGTATGTGTGTTAGTTTGCTGGTTTCCTTATGGTTTGCCCCATCCTGATGGCAGGGAACGCGGGCGTTTTAAGCAGCAAAAGAGCAAAACGCTTTTAATAGCCAGCAGCCCTTTCCCATTTAATAATGACATGCCTAGGAATGAATGTTTTCAGCAATTGTGGCTGCTTCTTGGGGTGTTTTTTGTTAACTGCACCGAGAACATAAACAGTTTGCTTGTGTGCATGCGCCTGTGTGCAAGAGAGAAAGTGAGTGAGTCACTGGGGAGAAGTCGCCTTGTTTTCTGACAGTGGGAATTGCATGGCTGTTGGTGCTTTCAATGGAAACTGGGCATGATCCCAAGATGTGAAGAAATCCAAGTCTTGCTGCTTCAGCTCCCAGCAGAGCAGTTGACTGGTCCTGTTATAGTACAGCCATAGCCCCAGCTGGACAGGCTTCTGCTAGTGTGTTTACCTTCTCCTTTGTCAATGGCACAGGCAAATGGGAACACAACTGGGAAGAAACTTGGGAACTCATAGAATCATAGAGTTGGAAGACACTGCAAGGGCCATCCAGTCCAGTGCTTTCCTTTGGAGGCCTGGTTGGCAAGGTATCATTTGGGCTCCGCAGCAGTTTTCCCCCTTTGTATTAAAGCCTTCAGGCCGCGCTGATTTGAGCCAGGATGCATTTAATCTGAGTTTTCACTATTTTAAATTGCGTTACCCAGTTTTAAATTGACGGCACTCTTTAATATATTTTAAAGTATCTTTTAAAATTATTGTTCTTTTTTTCTGCTGTAATATGATTTCACAACAGATCTTCAGATATATGGCAGGAAAGGCTATAAGATGGCGCAAGTAAAAAGTTACATAGAGGCAGAAGAAAAGGTGGAAAAAGGAAGTAGAGGTTTACAAGAAGTGATAAGCGCCAAATCTTCATAGGAAAGCTGTGTGTGTGTGTGTGTGTGTGTGTGTTTAAATAGCAATCTGTTAAATTGTGTAATTACAGATTATGTGATCCGTGATATACTTACTTTCTTTTCTTTATATCATTTATGCATTTTTCTTTTAAAAAAACTAATAAAATATGACTTTAAAAAAATCTGCAGGGAAGGATGCAAACATTTTTAATAAACAAATAAATAAATAAATATACTCTCCGAGTCCAACAGGGGTCCATTTGGGGAGTTTGAGTCAAAGTGTGTTGGAGTTAACCGAACAGCCTTAAAGTGAATTGAAGTGCATGGCTGCCTTGTTCCATTGACGATGAGCAGGTGAAGACAACGTCCTCAACTGACCCCTTCTCCTTCTTCTCCTTCTTTTCTCTCCGCCACAGTGCCTTTTAGAGAGACCCCCAGCTACACGAAGAGGAGACGGCTCATTGCGGTGGGAAGCCTCTCCTCCCCCCACTTGTTGCAGCGGTCCGTGAGCGACAACAACTTGAAGTCCGAGAGCCGCCCGTCCTACTCGCCAGTGCCCTCCCTCCGCAGCCTGCCCCAACAGCTGCTGGCTCAGATGCAGGAAGCCGCTGTCGGGGTGGGAGACCGCGGCCTGGTGGGCACGGCCGGCTCCCGGAGTGCCCACAGCCGCTCCCCTTCGCTGCAGCGCGTGCGGGGGGAGAAGGAGGCTGACCCACACACGCTCAGGAGAAGCAGCCGCGGCAAGGCCAGGTGAGAGAGAGGGGCGCCCGCGTGGCCACCTGCCCAGGTGCACTCCACTGCCACCTGCCCTTCCCAGCTGCCTTGGCTGCCTCTCGGAGGGGAGTGCAGGGAAGCGCCAGTGACAGCTGAGTTCTCTTTGCGCCGGTGCACAAAGGAGGGCTTCCTTGTGGTGGGATTGGGGCCAAGGGTCAGTTTCTGGGAGGAACTGTCCCACCAGCAGCCCTCGGAAATGCTGGACAGCTCTCTGCTCTCTCCAGCTGGCTCTGCATCACTTTCCCTCTTGAGCGCCTCTGTGGATGCAGAGAGCTGTCCGGGGTTCTGGGTGCATGTGGTGTCCACTGTGCCACAGGGACACACCGGGTGTACATGCCTTGCACGTGTGTAGCGGGTGAGCGTGGCTGTCTGTGGAGGTGTTTGGTTTGCTCCTCTCCCTCTTGTACCTGTTCCATTCTCTTTGTTGTCTTTGGTGCGTACTTCTGGTTCTTCAGAGATGTTTGCCATTGGCATGGCAACGGCACATCGCTTGAAAGCTGTTCCCTGGGAGGTAGCACTGTTCAGACCACCGGCCCACACCTGCCTGGTTCCTTCTTCACCTGGTTGGCTGTGCGTGGGTGAGGGAATGGAGCGGTGGAGATTCTTGCAAGGAGGTCTAACGTCCTTTGGTGGCTTGGGGTATGTGCATGTTGTAACAGTGAACAGTGACCAAATTATCAATGGGGAATTTAATTAGCTCAAGGTCACGAGAGGAGGCCTGTTACTACATCTCAGATGGGATGCCCCTTCGATCTGTATACCAGGAACTAGAAATCCAGAAATGAGGCAGAAGCTCTAAGTACAATCATTGGAAACAAGGATTCAAACATACAGGCACATACGCTCACGCATTCATACAAGACTCAGGAAATAACATAGTAAATGTGGGATAGATATTAGGCTTTCTAATGGAAATACTCACCTCACGTAAAAGTTCTATCTTGGTGTGTCCAATTTGTGTGTGGGTTTGCAGGTCTGGTTTAGCAGACAAGTCAGAGAGGGGGACTGACTTTAAACTGACATAGCTGTTGGCTGCCAGCAGCAGAGAGAGGCTAGCAGCAGCGAGTGGCTACCAGCAGTGAGTGGCTGGCCGCAGCGCATTCCTAAATTTGGGAGACCCTTTAAGGGTTTAACAGGGTCTCTAGACAAAGGGCAATCAAAGGAAACTGTCTGAAGTGTATTTCACATCTTAGGTCCATGTTTTGATCTCACCAAATGTTTCCGACAGAGTGGGGACCCAAATGGCTATGCAAATGTCATTCTTTTGATTCACCTGGCTCCCCCTCAATCACAAAGAGAGACACTTCCTTGAGACACATGATAGCATCTTTCCTGAGAGCACTTAGCAGCTCCTTGCATAATCTCATCCATTTCCAGGGTTGGGAAAGGAAATTTGTTTACATCTCAAAACCCATGGTTTCCCCTTGTTTCAGTGGGAGATCACATGCTAGGGCCATATAGCTGCTCAGGTCAAGATGCACTTTTGAAATCAAGATGCAGGCCAGAGATTATCATTTAGATATATTAAAAAGGTGTAGATCAATGCCTATCAATGTGCAGAGTGCAGGCTAGAATAGCATCTGTCTTCTTTGTTGGAGCATCACTCTGATGGCTCATGGTCAGCTTCTGATCAACTATAATCCCAAGGTCCTTTCCACATGTAGTACTATTGTGCCATGTGTTCCCCATCCTACATGTGTGTATTTGGGTTTTGTGGCCAAATGTAGAATTCTATGGAATTGATTTCTGCCCAGTATTCTAGTTTATCTAGGTCCTTTTGAATTCTGTTCCTATCTTCCAGTATGTTAGCTACCCATCCCAGTTTTGTGTCAACTGCAAACTTGATCAGGATTCCTTCCACATAGTCATCTAAGTCCTTGATTTGTACAGTGGATCATCCATATTCTCTGGGGTGAGGAGTGCAGGATCCCTGTGAAGATGGAAAAACCACAAATGAAAACCCCTCACTAACCACTATATTTTTAGTTGAGAGAATACCTCTCTAAGAACCTTTGGTTCTGCAGTGTAGCTCTATGGTCAACGTCTGCCAGAGGTTGACCATAGAATTGCACTGGAGGACCTACAAATGCCCAGAGAAGTCTTCTCTTTAGGAATTGCTAGGTCCTCTAGTGCAGTTTTTGGTGCAAGATGATCTAAAGATTCCTAGAGAGAACATATTAATGAAATCCATGAATAGTCAAGTCCTCAAAAGTCAAAGCTGCAAATGTGGAGGGCTGGCTGTAGTTGTTGTTGTGTTCCTTCAACCTGTTTCCAATTCACAGCAACTCTAGGATGAACCTATCATAGAGTTTTCTTGGTAGGTTTCCTCAAAGGAGGATTGCCATTGCCATCATCTGAGGCTGAGAGAGTGTGACTTGGCCAAGGTCACCCAGTGGGTTTCCATAAAAATATTGAAATGTGTCAACCCATGGGCAGAAACCTGCATCACTCCACTCAAGACCGCCTTCCAGTTTGAAGCGCAGCCATTGACAATGACTCTCTGAGCATGGTTTTCCAACCAATTATGGATCCATCTGACAGTGCTCCCACCTATCCCTGAGTCATTCATTTTGCTAACCAAAATATTGTCAGAGACCTTATCAAAAGTTGCCTCTAGGGATGGGATGAACTGGCACCATTTCTGCGTTTGAAGAAGTGACTGTCTTGGTACCTCCTTGGGGTGGCATTTTGCAAGGAAGAGCTGCAGAGTAAGTGTGCCAGGGCATTTTCGTATTACTAACAACCTTAGATGAGAGTCTGGATGGAAAACTGTGCTCCAAGAGTCGTCCTCAGTGGCTTGGCTTCAAACTGGAAGGAAAGTAATCGTCCCACTATATCACTCTCTGACTTGCTGGTCAGGCTTCATCTGGAGTCCTACCGTCAGTTCTGGATGCCTCATTTTAAGAAGGATACGGACAAGATGGAGCAAGAAGGCCAACAAAGATAGCAAGAGGTACAGAGAACAAAGCCTGAGGAGAGGCAGGTTCAGCTTGGGGAAAAGAAGACTGAGGTGTGGCATAACTGTACTCTTGAAACACCTCAAGGGCTCTCAGAGAGAGGAGGGAGCAAGCCTATTCTGTGCCGGTAGAACCAGGTCCTGATGGTTTTAAGTTGCTGGAAGATAGATTTCGATTGAACATTAGGAGGAGATTCTTGACAGTGAGAGTAGTTGGGCAATGAAACCAATTGCCTAGAGAGGTGGAGGGGTCTCCTTCGCTAGACATCTTCAAAAAGAGGCCACACAGCTCCCTGCTGGAAATACTAGGATCCAGCATAGTGAAAATGGCACCAGATTGCTATAACTGTGGTCTGTGGAGCTCTCATAGTCTGCTCAGTATACGTTACTCGTGCCCAATGAGAATTTGCCAACTATGCCAGCAATGAAGTGTAGATCCTGAAGTGTAAGAATATATAATTGAATACCAAAGTCAGCATAATCCATGCCATCATATTTCCCAGTTCTCCATATGGTTGTGAGAGCTGGAATTGAAGAAAGTGGATAGCAAGAGAACCGACTCACGTGAAAAGTGGTGCCGGAGAAGAGTTCTGCTGAAAAGACATATAAATGGATCCTTGAGCAAATCAAGCCTGAACTCTCCTTAGAAGCCAAGAGACTGTTGTACTTCAGAGATACCATGAGAAGACAAGGTATCAAGAGAAAGCCATAATGCTCAGTAAGGTTGAAGGCAGCAGGAAAAGAAGAAGACCATGGGGCCTGTGTCCTCGCAAGGATGGAGACATATTGGATTGCAAAGGAAGTCTCTTTTTTCTGTTGCAAATAGGTGTTAAATTTCCTGGACTTTGAGACTCTCCCAGGATCCAAATGGCCAGGAGGACGAGGTGCAAGACTGCAAGAAATACCCCTCCATACCATCCGAATTGAGAGCAGAAACAGCAAAATGCAGGCCTATGAGTAACATCTTCCTGTATGGTTTTAACACTTTCCTGATGAAGAAGCCAGTGGAACTTTGAAAGCTTGCAACATGTATATTGTGCATTTTGGTTGGCCATTAAAGGTATCACTACTTGGTGGATTTTTTATTGGATTTCCTTTAAAGATGCATAGACTCCAACCATCAATGAAGCCACAGCTTTGAGTCTGCAAGACCTGAGCTGGGCTCTTGAAGATGGAGGACTTGACGGTCCTTCTTTCCTCGGGTCGCCATTAATCTAAGTCATCTTGACAGCAGTTCACAACAGCAAGACATCCTACGGTTTCTTTGCCAGTTGGGGCTAGAGGATAAAATTACAAACGCTTTCTGGTTTCCTAGAGAGAAACTAGGGAGAAATTCCTCAGCTTCGCTATTCATCTGGAGTTCCTTTCATAACTCCTCTCTTGTCAGTTTCACCCTTTTACTCCTCCTAATCAAAGGTTAACATTGTATGTTAATGGATAGGCAGGGTGCGTGTGTGTCTCTGTGTGTACACACATATATTTGATGAAAGATGGTTAATTACTGTGCACACTTAACCTGAGCTTCTTAGGTGTGACCTTGGCCACAAGCCATCTGCTCCAGCCTCCCCTTGAGAGCAATGATATTAAAAGAGTTGCAGGGATTATGTTGGGCCCTTCGCCTCCTTTTCTGTGTTGCGGAGGGCAGGGGTACGGGGTTCTTATTGGCAGCTTTGGAAGAAGGAGGTCAGATCCCTCTTAGAGGCCGGCCTCTCAGGGGAAGGAATGGTCCCACTACCTTCTGCACTGGTCAGGCCTCACCTGGAGTCCTGTGTTCAGTTCTGGGATGTTCAGAGAAAGGCAACGAGGATGATGAGAGGAGAACAAAACAGACGAGGAAAGGCTGGAGGAGCTGGGTGTGTTCAGCTTGGTGGAGAGAAGGCCAGAGGGGTGACCTGATTGCCCTCTTGCAATGCCCCAATTGCTGCCCCAGGGAAGAGTGGGCCAGTTTGTTCTCTGCTGCCCTGGAGAGTAGAACCAGGTTTAATGGCTGGAAGTTGCAGGAAGGTAGATTTGTTCTGACGTTAGAAGGAATTTCCCGACAGTGGGAGCAGTCCGCAATGGAACCAGTTGCCTGGAGAAGTAAGTGGTGGGCTCCCTTTCTCTGGGTGTCTTCAAAAGGGGGCTGGACAGTTGCCCATTGTTGGGGATGCTCCGGCTGGAGATCCTGCAGTGACCATGGGCTTGGACTCAGTGGCCTCTGAGGATCCCTTCCAACGCTATGTTCCTGCATTTCTAGGAACATGGGATGGTTAAGAATAATTGGGCCATTGGTAGCCACATTGAACCGGCCTTGGCTTTGAGTGTTGGGTCCTGCAGAGTCTGCTTGGGACTGCCTCCTTCCTTTATCTCTTTGTGAAATGCTGCCTGGCTGTGGCAACCTTTTGCTTATCTATCTCATCTTGAAGTTTTTGGCTGTCTACTCGCCCTCATTTAAAATGGCCCCTTGGTCTCTAGCTAGGAAAGGAAGGCCACAGTGGAAGGGGAGGAAAAAGAAAGAAAGAAAGAAAGAAAGAAAGAAAGAAAGAAAGAATGTATTACGGCACATGGCCAGCATAGGAGGGGAGGAAGGAGCTGAAGGGGGGCATGCTCAGCTGATTCCCTCAATACACACACATGCGTGCGCACACACACGCACCATCTGGGCATGTGCTGCCTTTTCATTAGACAGAATCCTGCATCTGCTGTCATACGGCTGCTTCCATTTCCTTCAGTAACACTTCATGCATGCACTGAATGTAATTTTAATGTTAGCCTTTTGTACATTGTAACAGTGTTGTTTGTATTTTAACTCCTAAGTCACCTTGAGTCCCATTTTTGGAGAAAAGGTGGGATGTGAGGAATGATTTGTCCAACAGAATCCTGTTGCTTTCTTGCAGGAGCACAGTTTCCCTTATGGAAGCGGCTGGGCATTTTTGTCCAACGCGAAACATCCACATTCAGGTCAAGGTTTCATAAGGCATGCGGTGCTATTGCACACGCAAAGGTACACTTAGGTGCACAGTGCCTATTATACAGAGGTACAGCTTTTGTATCCCTTATGGATGACTTGGTTGTGAATTCAGTTGGATATTTGGTGTCTTGCTGCCATTGCACAACATTGCCATTCAGTGTAGGGACATGGAACGCAATTAATGCACAATTCAGATGTAGGCTACCGGCCAAGGTGATGATGATGGATGGAGCTCATTTTCTCCATATAGTCTCACAATCCGATCCCACCCATGCTTAAAGACATTCCTCTCATGTCGTAATCTGTTTTCATGTTCCTTTCCCAAGCACCAAAGGAATGAGAATTCAGCCTCTCTCTCTCTCTTATCCTCTGTTGGAGGAAACCCTAACCCTTCCCCCCTTTCAGAATATGTGATGGTTTAAGTTCTGTGCCTATGGCTTCATAAGTTTAATTGCAGTCATCATCATCATCATCATCATCCAGTGGTGGCAAATGGTGCGGTGGGAGCAATTCCAAACCAAGAAGCAAAATGTCTGAATGGAATTGCCACAGATAGGACCCCAGCAGGCCCAATTATCAAAAATGACTCTACTTGGAAAAGGCCACATTGTTCCATGATCCATCCCTGATGCCTAGATTCCTGGCTAGAATCCCAACCACCGATAGTCCAGAACTCCAGATAGCAACACCTGGGAGACTGTGAAATCAAGAGATGATGGTGGTGGTGGTGATAGTAATAGTATACGCCAACCCTTCTCAGTCTGAAAGAGTCTGGCGGCACAATAATGTTTTTATCTGCTGCCAAAGGGAAAGGAGGATGGAGCCAACCTGGCCTCTTTAAGGAGGGAGTTTCAAAGCCTGGGAGAAGGCCCTCTCTCTTCTTCCCACCAAACGCACCTGGGAAGATGGTGGGACTGAGAGGAGGATCTCTCTGGATGATCTCAGTGTTCAGACAGCCTGGACCCAAGCCATATAGGACTTTATAGGTCAAAACCAGCCCTTTAAACTGTGCCCAGAAATGGACCAGTGGCCAATGGCTGCTACATCACGCTGTTGGCTCGTGTTTGGCTTCTGGTGTACTAAGACCCCCGAATCTTTTCCACATGTACTATTTTCAGGCCAGGTGTCACCCATCCTATATCTGAGCCTTCCATATGGTTTTTCCTGCCTCTGTGTAGTACCTTCCTTTTATCCCGCTGAGATTCATTTTGTTAGTTTTGACCCAGATTGCCAAGCCATCAGGGTCATTTTGAATCCTATCCTTCTGGACTATTAGCTATGGCCCCTAATTGGGTTTCATGTGCACATTTGATAAGTGTGCCTTCTATTCCACCATCCAGGTCATTTCTGGAGATGTTAAACAACAGTGTGTTTGTTTGTATATTTATTATAATGCAAAATCAGTGCATATGGTACTGTACAAAAATGAAAGAATAAAAGAGCCCTGTCAAAGGTTTACAGTTGAATTAGAAACAAGCAAATAAAGAGAAGTGAAAGGACTAATACAGATTATAGATTCATAGAGTTGGAAAAGACCCCAAGAGCCATCGAGTCCAACTCCTTTTTGCCATGCAGAACACAGTGTCAAAGCACCTCTGACAGATGGCCATCCAGCCTCTGTTTAAAAAGGAGAATCCACCTGACTCTGACAAGAGCCTCTTCCTCTGTTTAAAGAGCTCTTACTGCCAGGAAGAGCCTCCTAATGTTGAGATATCTCCTCTAGTATGATTGTGTCTGGAGGAGCAGAAAACAAGCTTTCTCCATCCTCAATATGACACCATTTCAAATACTTAAACAGGGCCATCATACACCTCTGAACTCTCTCTTCTGCAGGCTAAACATACCCAGCTTCCTAAGGGCTCTCCGTAGGGCTTCATGGTTCATGCGTGATTAATCATAGGATCCTAGAGTTGGAAGAGACCCCAAGGGCCCTGATCCACTCCAACCCCCTTCGTCTGCCATGAAGGAATTCACAATCAAAGCATCCCAGACAGATGGCCATCCAGCCTCTGTATAAGACCTGCAAGGAAGGAGACTCCACCAAATTCTCTGAGGGATCGTCTTCCACAATCAAACAGCTCTGACTGTCAGGACATTCTTCCTAATGGAAGAACCTCAGTGTGAACTCCCTTCAAATATTTAAATAGGGCTATCATTTCACCTCTTAACCTTCTCTTCTCCAGGCTAAACAGACCCAGCATCTCCCAAAGTCTTTCCTCATAGGGCTTCATGGTTTCCAAGCCCTTCACCTTTAGAGATGCTCCAGTTTGTCAGCATCCTTTTTGAATTGTGGGGCCCAGAACTGGACACAGTATTGTAAAAACAAAACGCACAAACACACACAATACAGTTACAAGGACATGCTTCCACCAAGACATATAACCAGAATGTACTCAGCTATAAAAGTAGAAGTAAGCTGGCTGTTTTTTTTAAATAATAAGATTTGATAATATTCCTTTCTTTTGAATTATTGGTGTTGCACTTTTACTCTCCAAAAGAAGAGGCGTTGGTGAGGTTTCCTGCCTCAGTGCAGATGGACTTTGGAAGCAGGTTTTGCCACCATTTGCTGCTTTGCCTCGGGCAGCAAAATCTTTGGGGCCACCTCTGCCAAAGGTTTGTCAGTTGAACTGGGAGCTCCCTGCATGCTTATGTGGAGGGATTTTTTAGGAAGGAGTGGATTTCCCATACAGAGGAAATAGCAAGGCAGGGTACCACTTTCTTTCCTGTCTGTGGCCAAATGGCACATCCTTTGCGGACGGATGGGAAAGATCTTTCCGCCTGTTTGAGAAAACAGATGAGAAATCTCAAGGAAGCGTCAGCCGTCGGAGTCTGTGAGCCTTTTCCTGCAGATCAACAGCTTGCTTCCTGCATTGAAAAAACACTTGTTGGGCTAAATAAATAAAAATGTGTGTGCATTGTCTCTCTTCTTGCTCTGTTTCTTATTCTGGGGGAACCAACGCAGTTGCTAAGCTTCACTTGCAGATCTTAGCAACTGCGCCAGACCCACCGAGAAATAAGCAGAGCGGTTTTTAAACAACCTACCACCCTGACAATGGTTTAAAATGCAGTAAGCATCTTGTTCTGTGACAGAGGGACCCCTTTCCTGGAGCCCATGGAAGAGTCCCAGCTTTGCATGCAGAATGTCCCTGGTTGAATCCCTGGCAGCTCCAGGAGTAGCAAAAGGGCAATCCCAGGAATGCGTGAGTGCCCCTTGTATTGCCAGGCTGAATTTTGCAGTCCTCAGTCCCCCTAGATTCCTTGGATGGGAAAAGGAAAGGAAGGGAAAAGCAAGACAGCAAACTGCCTCTCTTAGAAGCCTCCAAAGGTGGCAATTCTTATTTTAAATAACTTGTAAGTCGTGGGATCACAGAGCTGGAGGGGGCCACATATGGCCATGGCCAACCCCCTTCTGCCATGCAGGAATAACATCACTATGGAGCTCCTGGAAGTTCCCATCTGACTGCTGCTAAAGACCTCCAAAGAAGGAGAGTCCAGCACCCTCCCAGGGAGCCTATTCCACTGCTGAACAGCTCTTAACATCAGGAAGCTCTTCCTAAAGTTAAGGAGCAATGACAAGAGTAGACCTACTGAATCTGTTACATTTGTCTTGACTCAAGATTTGACAGTTGATAGAATGGATCTACTTTAGTTGGGACTCAGCCAGCTACATCCACAAACTTTTCAAGGCAGCACTCTCACCCTGGGATTCCTTCCTCACATTCTGAGCAGCAGAGATCAAGGGTCCAGGCCTTGGGATCAGGGGACTGCAACAAAAATGAGGTGACTGAACCTTAGGTGACCTTTTGTCTATATATAAAAAAAGGGGGGGGCACCATTTTCAGCAACCTGGGAGAGCCTCGTTCCAGGGGTCTGGCAACCTCTCCTGCCCTCTGCACCGTGGGCACCTTGCATTCCCCTCCCCTTGCTGCCCTTCCCTCTTCTTGGCGGAGGTTTTCTTCCAGCCCATTCCTTCCCTATTACCCCAATCCTTTCCATCCCCTCCTTCGCAGTCTTCGGCTGGTGGTTTATTACAAAGCAGCTGCCAAAAGCCCAGAGAGGGTTTCATTTTTAATCTTCCCTGGCCCATCCCTGGAGGCAGGGCCATAACCAATTGCCTTGTCTCAAGCGGTTTGCCTCTGCGTTTGTTAGCCGTGGGCATTCATTTGCACTCCTCCCTCGGCCGGAGATCCATTTATTGGATTTCAGCAATGGGATGCAGAAGCAGAGCGGTGTGTTTTTTAGCAGGAGATTTGTCACCCTCCACTCCGACTGGGTTGAGGCGCTAACACACAGGTGCACATGCGTAGACCAGGGCCTGGGGGGCACCACATTCATTCCAGTGGGGCTCAGTCCCCTTGTGCAAGCCCTATGAAATAAAAAGGGGGTGTAAAAGAGCTGGAAGGGACCGCAGGGGCCACCTAGTCCCGCCACTGTCACACAAGAATGTGCAACTGAAACACTCCTACAGCTGAGAAGGTATCGGGATCAACCTTGATGGAGGAACAGGTGGAAGTGCTTGCCATCCACTGCTGCTCTTCAGATAATACCTGTGGGCCAGGGACATATTGCATGGTGGTCTGGAAGGTGCCATTGATTTCCCTCCCACAGAAGCCATGGAAAGAGATGCTATTGATGCATGGGAACCCCTGGGTTGCACAAGGCAAGGCTGACATTGGACGGAGCCTTGTTTTGTGGCCCCTTGACTCACCTGTCTGCCTGTCTCTCTCCTTTTCTCTCCCTGATGACAGTTTCCCTGTTCAGTCGGTTATTTGACTCCAGGCCTCACTGCTGCCAGCAGAAGGCAGAGCAAGATGCATTGTCTAATGCACTATGCGCAAAGAAGCGTCAGAAAGATTATTATTTAATGCGAGGGCTGTCACCCAATAAAGTATAATAGCAGTCGATTCAAGAGGCGGGGGCTGCTTGGTTAATAAATCCCTTCCATGGATTAAACATCCATAAGGTTCCAGGGAGGAGGACAAGGGTCCTCAAGAAGAGGAAGGAGGAGGAGGAGGAGGAGGAGGAGGAAGAAGCTTCAAACATTTTCAAAGAACTGTTTTTTGTTTCTTTAGTAGAAATATAACTTAAAACAAAACTTTATCCTAATCGTTCGTTCGCTCACTATATCTGCATCAAGCGTCAACATTACAATGCCATGCTTTACATTATTTCTATAATATGCATTGTACATTATATGTGTTCCTTCTCATCAGAATATGAAGTTGTTCAGAGGCTGAGTTGATTATATGGATTATATTATATTAATTATATTTTGACATTTCCCTCATTTTTAATCTTGTGATACATAGCATATATCTTACTCCGTCCGGTTCTGTCTGTTTTCTCTTCCCTTGGCATTGAGTTTATTATATCTATTAATTTGTTCTACAAAACAAGGAACAGACTTTCTTTTCTCTCCTATATTCTTAAATTCCATACAGAATATTTTGTGTCTGTTTCCCTTCTTTCTATTCCTTCTTCACATTCCTCAAATCCTTTCCATTATAACCGCTTCCATATTATCTGGGGTTTTCAAAACGTCTTTCACTTACATTTTCCAAATCATTTCCAGTCTTCTTCCAGACTATTTGTCATAATGTTATTGATCTTCTGAGACAAATCGGTTTTGCTTTTTAACAGGGCAGTATGATAACATCCAAAACCGCCAAAACCGCGATATCTTTATCAGGCCAGCCAAAAGGCACAAAATAGACGACGCAAGCTTTTGAAACTCCACTGGCTTCTTCATCAGGCAAAGGGGTTAAAAGCCGGACAGGAGAAAGAAAAATGTGACAAGTCTTCATTTTGTCTAGATGTTGTTGTTGTTTTCAGTTAAGTTGTTGACATCATTGTGGTGCCCATAACTGGGCACAGTATTTCAGGTGAAGCTCTGACCAAATCCATTTCCCTGGATCTGGGCGCTATATCCCTGTTCATGCAGCCTACAATCATATTGGCTTTTTTAGCTGCTGCATCACACTGTTGACGAATCATCCCTTTCATGTGTGCTGCTTCCCATCCAAGTATCATTCATCCTATGTTTCTGCATTTTTCCTGCCCAAATATCATGTCTTACCTTTATTGCTGTTGAAATTCATTTGTTAGTTTTGGCTCAGATCTCCATTTATTCAAGGCAGTTTTGAATCTTGGTGCCAACAGCTGCCTTTGGAGAGCAGCTTCAGTTCTAGCGCTTGCATTTCAAAGCCTAATCTTTTGAGGCTTCGCCTTTATTTTTTTATTTTATATCATTGATATCCTGCATTTCTGTCAATGCAAAATGCAAGCTGGCAAATGGCATAGACTGAAATAGAATACAGCTGAAATCAATGTTAGCATTTGAAGAAGAATGAAGCGGTCGCATTAAAAACAGTACTAAATTAAAGAGTGTAACAGTGTTTAAAACATTAAATAAAGAGGGGGAAACTGCAGCATTGAAAGACCCTCCCCAAAACTGAGAAGCTCCTGCCTTGCGTGGCCTAAGCAAGCGAGGGACCCAGAGAAAGCCTTCCCTTGAGGATCGCCAGATCTGGATGATTCAGTCTGTCCAAAATGCTGGACTCAAGTAGGGCTTAATAAACCATGGCCTGTAATTGAAGCCTTCCACAGTCCCTGTCTGGTTCTTTCCCAGCCTCCTTTCTGACATAGGTTTCTGTGGGTTTTTCAGGCTATGTGGCCATGTTCTAGAAGCCCGAAAACCACACAAAAAACTATGGATGCCGGCCACGAAAGCCTTCGACTTCACTCCTTTCTGATATTTCAAGGGGTTCTGGCTGCACTTCTTGGATTGTGAGAATCTAGCATTTTAAAGGTAATTGATCCTGTCCCTGAAGCAGGTCTAGAGCCTTGGAAAGCTTGGTTCAGACTAGAACCCGGAGCATGGAGACTCAGGCTGTTTCAGCGACATCCATCATCTTGGCCAAATGGTTTTAAGGTGTGCCCAGATGACACGGTGCTCATGGATTCTTTGCAAACACACAGCTGTGACTGAGCCGGTTTTTACCAACACCAACAACCACAAGAAAATGCCCCACTGATGAAAAGCTCCATTGGCCTTCTGTCTTTGCAACCAGGGAGAGGGAGCGGGTTGCTGAGCGCCACCGAGGCCTTCCTCCTGCCCTGAGTGGCGCTGCTTGATGCGCCTGGAAAGGGCCCACTGGGACACAGAAGCGGGAGGACGGGGGGGGGGGGGGTTCCCTTCCATTGACAGGTTTGTTTGTTTCCCTAAAGATTTAAAAGATGCCATATTGCTGTCAGCTTTGTCAGACCAAGTCTAGAAATGAGACGCAGCAGCGCAAACCTCAGGAATGCCTGACGCAGATGCGGATAGTTTGGGGGACACCAGTTGGACTCCCCAAATGTCTGGAGGAAAGGCTGTAGTGTCACGGAGCAGCTGGGGTTTAGGAGCAGAGCTGGTTCGGCGTTTAATACACCTCTCTTCCACTTGGACACAGCCACAGAAGAGGGAGGAATTTGTTCACATGTAAACGGTGTAGACATGTACTTGCTATTGCTGTTGCTGTCTATTCCAGCTCCATTCTGCCATGCAGGAATCCACCACTAAAGCTGAAAGATGCCCATCCAACCTCTCCTTAAAGACCTCCAAAGAAGGAGAGTCCTCTGAAGCAGTCTATTCCTCTGTCAAACAGCAATGGCACTTAAGAAGATTTGTTCCTTAATATTTAGGTCGAATCTCTATTCTTGAACTTGAATCCACTGGTTTGTGATCTAGACTCTGGAGCAGCCAAACTCAAGCTGATTTTATTGCGTACCTGGCATCCCTTCTGATATTTAAAGATGACAGTCATGCCACTTCTCAGTCTTCTCTTCTCTAGGCTAAACAGTAGATCCAGCTCCTGATATCGTTCCTCTGAAGCAGGGGTAGGCAACCTGCGGCCCGCGGGCCGGATGCGGCCCGGCAAGGCCTTGGGACCGGCCCCCGCCTGGTCCTGCCGCCGATTGCCACCAGAGCCTTTGGCCTATCGCGTGAGGGCGTGGGGCCTTTGGCCTGTCAGGAGGAGGCGGGCAAGGGGGGCAAGCGGCGAGCAAGGGGGGCAATTGTCTATAGAAGCCTCAGAAATATGCATTTATATTAACATTTTTTTAAAAATCAGCAAATTTTTTCACGTGTCCTCCATTTTAAAAAAAAAAGTGCCCTCCATTTGAATTTTGTGTCATTTTTTTCCCGTTTTTTTTATTTATTTCTTTTTTTAAAAAATTATTTAATTATTCATTTTTTGACTTCGGCCCCCCAGTTGTCTGAGGGACAGCAACCCGGCCCCCGGCTCAAAAAGGTTGCCTACCCCTGCTCTGAAGGCTTGGTTTCAAGACCTTTGGCCATCTTGGTTGCCCTTCTCTGGACACGTTCCAGCTTCATATCCTTCTTGAATTGTGGTGTCCAGAACTGGACACAGACTCTCTCCAGGCAAGGTCTGTCCAAATCAGAACAAAATGGCAGCAATGCTTCCCAAGTGCAGACACTCCTATTGATACAGCCCACAATTGCATTGGCCTTTTTGGCTGCTGCATCACCCTGTTGACTCCTGTTTAGCTTGTGGTCTACTAAGACCCCCCAGATCCTTTTTCTATCTACTGCTTTCAGTTAAAAACCACAAGACATTTTAACAGCCCTGTTGATTTTACAGTAGAATTAATATTTTTTCGCTCCAAATGGTTTTCAAAAACAACTCTAGTTCAGCAGAGTCTGAAAGTACAGATGGAAAGAATATTCATTTGTTCAGAGGTTTCTGATAAGGATGTAATTCTTGGCTAATTTTCTTCACAAAGGAAGCAAAAACTCTTGTTAGCAGTTTCCTTCCAGTTGCAGGAAGTCTTCAGAAATGGCAGCATTTTGGAGATTATGCACAAAATGTCGATACCTTTGCACACAAAGCAGCCTTTTCTGCACAGAAAGTCCTATGGAAAGAGAACGTAATATTGAAGTGGCATAAACCCCGAACGGTGAGGAGCGTCATCAGTTCAGGGCTCTTCTTGTCAGGATTTCTGGGCCCTTCGGGAAGCACATTTCCCAGCCCTTTTTCAAATAAGATGTTGTTTCATTCCTTTATTTCCTGACACTCCCAAGTCTCTGTTGGGATGGATAATGCCAAGCCGAGATCTTTATGCACTTTTCACCAGCATTTGAGCTTTGCAGAGTATTTCAGGGAATTATCTTGCACAGAAGTTACAATCTTCAGTCCTATTAATTCTTTCTGCCTCGTTGTTGTTGTTGTTGTTGTTGTTCAAATCATTTCTGACCTTAAATGATCACAGAGTTTTCTTGGCAAGATTTCTTCAGAAGAGAGTATGATTTGTCCAAAGTCACCCATTGGCTTTCCAGGGCCAAGTGGGGATTCAAACTGTGGTCTCCAAAATCCTAGTCCAACACTCAGACCACTGCACCACGCTGCCTCTCATAGATGATGGTGGAGATGCTTGTTTTCTTAAACTGTTTTGGAACAATTATTATTTTTAATGGTATGTTTTCAGTTGCTTTGGACGTTGCTGATGGTTTCCTTTCCTTTTAATGCTTACCTTTTGTGTGCTTTAACTAAGCTGTGCATATGTTTATTTGTAAGTTTCTTGGTTGTCCAGGAGCGTAGCTTTGGATGAGGAAATCTGCCCATCTGTATAAGAAATCTGTTTCCCTCCGGAATGATATTTCCCTTCACTTCCCAAATGCTTAGCCCAAATGCAGAGAGTGAGGCCCTATACAGACAGGCCAAAATAAAGCTGCTTCAAGTCACTTTGGAGGTATGGTGTTTCAATGATACATGCGTCCTAAGAGTCTGGAAGCTGCACCAAAGCTGCACTCCAATCCTTAGGACTGGAGCATGGCTTTGGTGCAGCTTCTGGACTCTTAGGACGCATGTATCCTTTAAACAGCATATTTGCAAAGTGGCTTGAAGCAGATTTATTTTGGCCTGTCTGTATCAGGCCTGAGACACTGAAAATAATCCCCACTCAGAGATCCTCTTCCGTTTGCTGTGATTTCTTTCCCTTTGCAAACGCTGCCTGCGCCTTTTCTTGAGACACCTAAACTCTATTTCTGAATTACTCCACTAACATTTTAAGTTGCTGCAATACTAGACATTTGGAGACTCAAGGAGAATATCATTAGGAAGAGAGTTCTTACTTAGAGAGCAATGCCCACATTCTTCTCTATCATGAGTCCCAATGTATTGTTGTTGTTGTTTATATTATTATTATTATTTATTAGTATAACCTTTATTTATGAAGCGCTGTAAATTTACCCAGCGCTGTACATGCAATCTTTTAATTGGATGGTTCCCTGCCCTCGGGCTTACAATCTAAAAAGACATGACACAGAAGGAGAAGGGAAATCAGAGGTCCAGCAGTTCCTCTCTACCTCCGAGGCCTGGACCAAGGCAGATGGACTCCCAGGAGGGCTTGTGCTTCATAATGGATGTTTTAATCTTCTACCGGGGAAAACACATACTCTCAAGCAGGATAATACATATACAGTACATAGCAATACAGGAATGGTTTGATAACAGGCAACAAAAAACATCAGTAGTAACGACAATTATGCAATGCTTGGAAGCTTCTCTGAACAGAATGGTTTTCAACTCCGTTTGTGAAGCGGGTTAAGAAGTGATGCTCTTGCTTGTGGGGGAAGAAGGTTCCAGGAGTGAGGGGCAGCAAGTGAAAAGGGGCGATCTGGGATGGGGCAGAGGAAATCCTGGGCTGAGACAGCAGACCTTGACTACCAAAACGGAGGGAACAATAGAGTGGGAAGGTGAGGAGAAAGAAGGTCTGATAAGTAAGGAGCCCAATCCAGGAGGGCTTTAAACGTCAAGAGCAGGAGCTTATACTGAATGCGAAAAGGAGAGGGAACCAGTGAAGGGATGCAAACACAGGAGATCAGCAACACAAGAGCATCTTCCTCATGCCAAGGGCTGTGGCCGTTTGGATGCCTTGGCGTTCCTCCATCCGCGTTGGAGGGCAGGTAGGGCCATGCATGAGCAGCTTGGACAGGTGGCCATTGCTATAAGGGAGACCTGCACCTGGCAAGGAGAGGCCAGTTCTTTCAGCAGAACCTGAAAACAGGAGCCAAGAGGCTGTTCCTCGCTGGGCTTTGGAGAGAGTCCTCCTCTGCATCACTTTAGGGAAAAAAATTCTTTTTCCAGGGAGGAAAAGGAAGAGAGGGAGGGAGCCCAGGTGAGGCTCTTGACCAGCCCCTCCCTCCTTGTCCATCTGTCCTCCCCTCCTTTTGGTCTGGAGCCGATGGCTTCTACCTCGCACCCAGAACAGGGCACAGTGGAAGAGCCTCCTGCCTTCTGCTCTGGCCAGGAGAGGCTGCCCAGGGAGTCAGGCGGCCGGAGGGAGCTCCTAGGCAAGACTCTGGGCTACGACAAGTCAGGAAGGAATCGGGTCCTTTAAGAAGAAAATGGGGTCCTCCTGCTCCCTGCTTGGACTGAGAAGATGTGGACAAGCAAAGCATGTGTTACTCTTTTCTCCTTGCTACTGGGCTGATAAATGGATTACATGCACAAATACCCAGCTTTTTCATTAGAGCTAACTTTGCTGGAGCTTGGAAAAGTTACTCTCTTATTTTGTGGTACTGGGATGACAACCCTTCTTTACCTATATGCACACTTCAGTTGTGGATTATTTGTGTCTGTTGCACAAGCTGCAAATGCAGGACTGCTGTGGCGCCTAATGTACAATGTCCTCTCTGTGTGTATTTTGTTGTCATCCAGCTTTTTGGGGAGGGATGAACGATGACATGGCTGCAGGTTTCTGGGTGACTTTCCAAAGGCCTGGCAGGGATTAGCACTTTCCAGCAGCCTGCTTTTCCTTTGCTTTTGCTCTTAGCTTTGACGGTGTCTCTCCATCCCTAGGTTTCAGAGTACTCTAGGGCTACATGAAGACCATCGTATTCTTCTAGATCAGTGATTTCCCCAACTCTGGCTTCCAGGTGTTTTGGACTTCAGCTCCCAGAAGCCTCAAACACCTTGGTCATTGTCTGGAATTCTGGAGGCCAAATCCAAACACCTGGAAGGCCAGAGTTTGGGAATTACTGTTTCCCATATGTTTTTTAAATCCCGCAGGCTCAGGCTATAAGGAAAGTGTCATCCAGATGGAAGGAGTTTCCCACTGGCAGCTGAGAAAACAAAACCATGAGGAAAGTAGGGCTTAGACCCAGACCACATTCCCAGACAAAACATGTGTCTATTGTGTTTAGAGGAAGGCAAACTCCCTTTAGCCTCCATGAATAGAACCATTGTATCCAGTCAAGAAAAGACATAATCCCACTCTATTATTTGCTGGTCGAGACCTCATCGGGAGTCGGGGCACTTCATTTTAGGAAGGATAGATAAGATGGAGCGAGTTCAGAGAAGGCCAATGATGAGAGTAAGAGGTACGGAGAACAAAACCCATGAGGAGAGGTTGAAGGATGGGGCAGTGTTCAGCCTGGCGAAGAGAAGGCGGAGGGGTGGCAGTGACTACACTTTTTAAATACCTTAGGGCCTTGTTCAAATCTTTCCTCTAAGGCACCTTGGGTCTTATACTGGGACCATGGGCGATCCCATGGTCAGGAATACTAAAGAGAAGGGAGTTCAAGATGGATGGGAGTTTTCTCAAAGGGAGATACTGAAGGCACAAATTAAAACAGTTCCAGTGAGAAAGAAAAACGGGAGACGTCTCAAGAAACCAGGATGAATGACTAAAGAACTTCAGCCA
This sequence comes from Sceloporus undulatus, assembly GCF_019175285.1. NCBI lineage: Eukaryota > Metazoa > Chordata > Lepidosauria > Squamata > Phrynosomatidae > Sceloporus > Sceloporus undulatus. The sequence goes on along the minus strand of NC_056526.1, from coordinate 1,300,559 downwards.
GCTAAGTTTGAAACGGAAGATGTATAAGAAATGGAAAAAGGGGGAAATCACCAAAGAGGAATTCAAACAATAGCTAGCAGTGGTAGAGATAAGGTCAGAAAAGCCAAAGCACAGAATGAACTCAGTCTTGCTAGAGAGTTTAAGAACAACAAAAAGGGTTTTTTTGGATATGTCCGCAGCAAAAGGAAGAAGAAGGAAACGGTAGGTTCACTGAATGGAGAAGATGGCAAAATGCTAAGAGAAGACAGAGAAAAGGCAGAATTACTCAACACCTTCTTTGCCTCCGTCTTCTCAGAAAAGGCAAAGGGGCTCAACCTGAGGATGATGGAGCAGAGGACAGAATAAGTCAAGAGATAGTAGAGGAATACCTTATTAATCTAAATGAATTTAAGTCTCGGGACCAGATGAACTCCATCCAAGGGTATTAAAAGAACTGGCAAATGTCATATCGGAGCCATTGGCAATAATAGTCTTTGAGGACTCCTGGAAAACAGGAGAGACCCAGCCGACTGGCGGAGGGCAAACGTTGTCCCCATCTTCAAAAAGGAAAAAAGAGGATCCCAACAATTATCGTCCAGTTAGTCTGACATCAATACTAGAAAGATTCTGGAGCAGATCATTAAACAGAGAGTCTGAACATCTAGAAGGCAATGCCATCATCACAAAAAGTCAACATGGGTTTCAGAGAAACAAGTCATGCCAGACAAACCTAATCTCTTTCTTTGATAAAATGACCATTTGGTAGATGAAGGGAAGGCTGTGGATGAAGTAATCTTGATTTCAGTAAGGCCTTTGACAAGGTTTCCCATGACATTCTTGCAAAGAAGCTTGTAAAATGTGGGCCAGACAAGGTAACTGTTACATGGATCGTGTAATTGGTTGACCGGCGGAACCCAAAGGGTGCTCAGCAATGGCTCCTTTTCCTCCTGGAGAGAAGTGACCAGTGGGGGTGTCCCAGTGGGGCTCTGTCCTGGGCCCAGTGCTATTCAACATCTTTATCAATGACTTGGAGGAAAAATTGGGGGAATACTTATCAAATTTGCAGATGATACCAAATTAGGGGAATGCTAATACTCCAGAGGACAGGATCAAAATTCAAAATGACCTGAATAGACTAGAAAGCTGGGCCAGAGCTAACAAAATGAAATCAACACGGAGAAATGTAAGGTATTGCACTTAGGCGGAAAAATAAAATGCACAGATATAGGATTAGGGGGGACACCTGGCTGAATGAAACACGTCGGAAAGGGATCTAGGAGTCCAAGTAGACCAAGTTGAACAGTGAGTCAACAGTGTGATGCAGCAGCTAACAAGGCCAATGCGACTTTAGGCTGCATCAATAGAAGTATGTGTCTAGATCAAGGGAAGTAATAGTGCCACTGTATCTGCTTTGGTCAGGCCCCACCTGGAATATTGTGTCCAGTTCTGGGCGCCACAATTCAGAAAGGACATTGAGAAACGGGAGCGGTGTCCAAAGGAGGGCGACTAAAATGGTGAAGGTCTGGAACCTTGCCCTATGAGGAACGACTTAGGGAGCTGGGGATGTTTAGCCTGGAGAAAAGAAGATTAAGAGGTGATATGATAGCCCTATTTAAATACTTGAAGGGATGTCATATGGAGGAGGGAGCAAACTTGTTTTCTGCTGCTCAGAGACCAGGACCCGGAGCAATGGATGCAAGCTGCAGGAAAAGAGATTCCACCTCAACATTAGGAGGAACTTCCTGAGAGTAAGGCTGTTCGACAGTGGAACACACTCCTTCCTTGGAGTGTAGTGGAGTCTCCTTCCTTGGAGGTCTTCAAACAGAGGCTGGATGGCCATCTGTCGACGATGCTTTGATTGGATTTCCTGCATGGCAGGGGGTTGGACTGGATGGCCCTAGTGGTCTCTTCCAACTCTATGTTCTATGATTCTATGATTCTATGAGAAGTGTATGATAGAATATTCATAATGGAGAGAGCAGTGAGGCAGTGATTCATTTCCATTTACCTTTGGGGAGAGGAACCCAGCCACGTGGCCACAGCAATTTAGGGGAGGTGTGGGGTGGAGGTAGGGGCACAGGTTTTGAAACGTATTTGTATTTTAATCAACTTGGAGCATGTAGTGAGGCATAGGTCTGGATAAAATCCCTTCGGCCTGGTCTTGGTGCACAATCTCAGGAGCTGAGAGTCCAGCCAAGGATGGGGTGCGGAGGGTGCCCTGTAACTCCTGACTCCTCCAGTCTTCTCAGCAGCAATCCCACCTTCATCTATTGTGTCAACACTTGTCCCCAAATCCTTTACTGTCATCTTCACGGAATTTTGTGTCTTAATATCAGTCTCTTCCTTCAATTTATCACACTCTTGGCCTCATTGCATTCTGTCTTCTGGGGTTTTGACAGTCCCCACAAGTCCCTGATAATAGCTTGTGTTCGCCCATAAAATCCCTCTTTTAATGATGTGTTGGCTTTATGGAATGTGTTTTCACCCAGCTTCTGTTTCAAGAGGGTAATGGAAGGTGGTCTCCTTTGCTTTCTTGGCAGCCTTTTGCATCGTCTGGAGTGGGGAGGCCTTCATTGGGCCCTTCAATCTGGTCCTAATCCTGCTGATGGACTCCTAGATCCACTCATCACTTTCAATGATCCACTCTGGTTGGGACTAGCAATTCCATTTAGACCATTGTGATGCACTTCTCAAAAGAGGAGGAAACGTCTACCCAGAATTTATAGTAAAAATTCTACATTCATAGAATTATGGGGTTGGAAGAGACACGGAAGCCATCCAGTTCAACCCCATACAGGAATAGCACCCTGACAGATGCCCATCCTGGTTCTGTTTAAAGGCCTCCAAGAGGAGAGTCCACCACCCCCAAGGGGCTGTATTCCATGTGGAGTGCTCTTACAGTAAGCAGATTTTTTTACTAGGTTGAGGTGGAATCTCCTTCCTTGCAGTGTGAAGGCTTGGGTTCAGGTCCTCCCAGCAGCATAAGACAGACCAACTCTCTCTTCCAGGTGGAATGGGGATGGGCAAGAGAGCTTGTGCGGGACACCTGGCTTGCATTTCAGGTGCCGTGTGATGACTTGAGGCACATACTAACAACAAAGAAGGAGCATTGTGTAGTGGTCTGCTTGTTGGTTCTGGGAAACCAGAGATTGAATCTCTTCTGAATACTGTAGATGCACTTTGCACATTTGAATTTCGCGCCGAAAGAATTTCGTAACCCGAAAAATCTTTCGTAACCCGAACAGTTTTTTCCAAGCGGCGAATTTCGTATCCCGAAAAATCGTAACCCGATCATTCGTATCCCGGGGTACCAGTGTATGTCTTGCAAGGAAAACTCCAGGAGAGGGTCGTCACTGAGGCAGCGTTGTATAATGGTTGCCTGTCAGAAACACAGTTCAAATCCCTGCGTGTGGAATTCTGTACAACCGAATAATCATCAAATTAAGCTGTAGAAGAAAAGGTCTTTAGTGTTTACTGAACATTCTGCACAACTGAATAACATCAAATAGCCTTTAGTTCAGTAAGTCCAAAACTTTAGTCCTCCAGATGTTTGGGAGTTCAACTCCCAGAAGCTCCAATGAACTTGGCCAACAGTCAGGAATTCTGGGAGCTGAAGTCCAAACATTGGAGGACCAAAGTTTGGGAATCACTGCTTTTGATGAAAGGGTTTTTTTAAGGCTTACCTAACATATGAACCATTGGACTAGACTTTGGAGACCAAAGTTTGAATTCCCATTTGGCCATGGAAACCCCTTGACCTTAGCGTGCCACACTCTCTCAGCCTCAGAGGAAGGCAAAGGGAAGCCCTCTTTGACAAATCTGGGCCAAGGAAAGAAACCCCATGATAGTGTCGTCTTAGGGTCGCCATAAGTCAGAATATTTGAAGGCATACAACATGACACCAAATACATGGGTGCTCAAGTTGCATTATATACAATGGGTAATAAAATGGTGGTAGGCAGAGACATAACTGTGCATCTGAGGAAGTAGATCAAGTCTATGAAAGCTTATGCTACAACAGCTTTTTTTCAATTAGTCCCAAGATGCTACAAGTTTCCTTTGCATAGTAAAATGGCATCCCTTATGCAAAATGGCAAAATGAAGATTTGCTTTTGGGTCTTTTTAAAAACTGTTTTCAAGCTGTGGGTGGTTGAATCCATGGATGCAGAACATGGAATATGGAGGGCCGACTGTACCATCTACTGCATCATGGACCACCAATAAATCTTATGCTAAAAGCAGTAATGTCTGTCAGGACCTGGCTCCGAAGAAACCTTGGAGAGGCCAAGAACTCACTAACTCTGGCACAAGACATTTGAAGAAAACCAAAGTGCACAAGTGTGAACCATCTCCCCCGAACGTGCAAGCGGGTGAGCAACAGTGCAAAACATCACTCCTCCAGTCCGTTCTCGGCCTTCATATCTTCTCCCAGCTTCAAACTGCAAAGCGAATGCAAAACTCATCCAACAAGGTCATAAATACAATTTAATTCTTCCGCACGGCTGTTAATGCTTGGCCATGACGCTAACAAGGACCTAAAGTCCATGGCACAGGCCCCAACGTGCTACAAAGGTGTCAGGTAGACTTTGTTTTCATTTGGTGTAGGCCACCTTGACTTCCATACTGAGAGAGAGAGAGAGAGAGAGAGAGAGAGAGAGAGAGGTTATAAATGAAATGGAATCTATGGTGCAGCATAAATAAACTCTATGGGGGCATCCAAGGAAGTCATGCTAAAATAAACCATTGGTAAAGTCAGCACATCAGTCAGTGCCTTTGTTGCAGTCTGCAGACGATCAGTTAGCACATTACATCTCCCCCCCCCCCCCGACACACACACGCCCCTGTTTCTATTAGTTTTAAACTACAAGAGAGAATACCATTTTCAAAACTATCTAGAGCCAATAACTGCAGCAAGAAATGGATGGAACAGAGAGCTTGGCATGTATGGATGCAAATGGCAGACCTTTTAATAGGCAGTTAGGTTTTCCATTCAAATCTGCTGTTCGGAGCTGGGAGGTCAGAATTGTGGGTTCAGTACACACCTATTGTATGTAGTTGGATAATGTAGAGTCTTGACCAGAGCTTGCAAATGTTATGCTTTTGGAACTGTAGTTCCCAGCCTTCCCGGCAGACATAGAATCCTGCTGATGTCTTATGCATTTGTAAGTAAGTTCCTGTACGGACGCAGCTGGGCTCTCCCCCCCCCCCTTTTGAAACATTTCAGAGGGTGCTGGGGTGCAACACTCAGGTTATTTGGGGCTTTCTTTTTGCCGCCTGAATATTGCTCTCCTCCGCCCATTGCATGCGGTGCGTGCTGCGTGACCTGACTCTTTGACACTAAGGAGCTGGAGGGCATGAGCTTTATTGCTCTCAAAAGGGAGCAAAAGCAGCAAAGGAGATGGGGAACGATGGAGCTTTTGGTTCCCCGGTGGAGTGTGGCACTTGGCACTAATTGGCGCTAATTAGCCGAGAGAGAGAAAGAGAGAGGGGGCCATGTTGCTCTCCATTGCTAAGCAGGGAAGAGATCTGAGGCAGGAAGTTTCCAAACAGACTGTGAACATTAAAGACAAAAATTTAGAGTCTGGCAGGAACAGAGAGGGAATAAAAGCCATTCTTTGCAGGTGGAGGAGTGTGCCAGGTGCCAGGGGTGAGTGTTACGCACCATGCCCATCGCTGGGCAAGGCTGGGACCCAGGCGGCCACAAACCCTGGGCAACCAGTCGCTGGCGGAACCAGTATCTAGATTCCCCAGCGTTCAAAGGCTATAATTGCTGTCACTTGAACTCTGGATCTCTAAAGTCTCGCAGGACCTTTCAACATTCATTTGCTTAATTCGTCTATCTGTATGCCTCTTTTGCAAGACTCAAGGTGAATGGGATGAAACACGCAGTAAAATACTATTAAACAGGAGTTGAAACAAGGTTTTTTTTTAAAAAAAAGCACAGTAAGAAAACAACAAATGGAGCTGATTCAGCTGCTCTTAAAAGTGATTCAGAGCATCAGCCTCATCATCCCAGCCATCCTCCCCAAACACCAAAATAGTCACATTTGAAATGCTTTTGGAAACGAATAAGGAGGAAGATGCAGCTGGATAGAGTCAAGCAAGGAAGCCGCAATGGCTGCTGCCCTCAGTTTGCAAGACCTGAGCAAGGCCTGTTTTTAGGATTGTTGTGCTTTTAATCTGTATGTTGTTGCACTTTGGTGCATTTTGTTAGCCGCCCTGATCTTTTGGAAGGGCGGGGTATAAATAAAAATTTTATTTTATTTATTATTTAAGGCTGCGGATGAAAGGGAGACTACTTGGGGGCTATTCAGACGGTGCAAATACTCCCAGTAGAACATGGGTTGAATCTTTGTTGTTCACATGAATTCCAAATGCATCCAATAAGTGCGGGGAGCAGCTACCAAAGCCCCTGCAAAACCCGGGATAATCGATCTCATGTTGTTGTTGTTGCTGTTGTTTTAGTTTCCCTGGAAGATTCACATTGTTGCCTGTGTGAATAACTGACGCAGACAGACCTGGGATGAACCAAGTTAAAGCTCTGCGTGTCTTCAACATGTTTTGAATACATCTGCATCATCGGCTCTTTTATCTTTATTCGTAGTTCTGACATGTGTGAGCAACGAAACTCACAAAGATACACAGAGATGTAGTTCTGATTTTTAAAAATAATATGAACCACAAATTGGGAATCTCTGAGTAAGATCAAAGAGGACGTTGAGAAACTGGAGCCAAGTGTCCAAAGGAGGGCCACCAAAATGGTGAAGGGTCTGGAAACCATGGCCTTTATCACACTGAGGTTATTGGAGCTAAGATCAGGGGTGAGTGCGGGTCGAACCATGCGAATTGACGTTATAACGCTGTGTATTTTCACACCTGATTCCTTTCAATGGGAGCTGTTTGTGTGGTGCTTCTGCAGGGCTTCCAAACTGAATCCTTACTGGCTCCTCATTTTGGTGAGTTGCTAAATAAGTGGATTGACAGGATTCACATTGAGGCTCGGTTCGAACTCACTGCGGATTGGTCTGGTGTGAAATTCCAATTTGCTTGTGCTCTATAACACCACCGCAAAACCCCCGGTTGCAAATTTCCCATGATGCCGTGCTGCAATTTTGCCCCATTTGCTTCTGGTGCTCCCTCCTGAATGAATGCCTTCACGTTTTAATGTGGAGAGGAGCCATGCTGGCGAGGAGAAAGGGAGAAGGGGGGGAAAAGGGGGGGAGGGGGGTTAGTAACCTCTGAAAGGGCTTCTGGGGGGGGGGGCAGGAGGTCCTCCAAAGTGGGGCCAAGGGGGAGGCAGGGTTCACTTCCAAGGAGAACTGCAGTTCCTACACTGGTTATTTTGCAGTGAAAGAAATTTATTATTATTATTATTATTAATAATAAACTTTCACTGCAAAATAATAATAATAATAACAACAACAACAACAGTAATTTTGCCGGTGGGTGATACATCTGGATGAAGCAGAGAGCATTCAGAGATAGGTGGCATTCCCTATCCTTCACGTGAGGCTAGGGATGGAGGGTAGATCCAGATGGCAGATGTGAAGGGAAAGAAAAAGGAGGCTGGAGGCAGAGATGGCACTCCCAGAATTCCATAGCCTCGAGCCAAGGACCCCACAACAAACTCCAACTCCCATAGTAATAATAATAATAATAAGTTATTATTTTAAAATAATAATAATAATAATAATAATAATAATAATAATAATAATAATGTATTAGTTTGCTGAGGCACCAGAGCTCTCTGGCAGAGAATGCTCAATGTCTCAGGACACTACAGTTCCCAGAATTCCATAGCACTGTGCCAGGACAGTTAAAGTGGAGTTAAACTGGATTATCTCCCCAGTGTGGATGCAACCTAAGAGAAGGCAACTGCTAGAAAGGGAAGGAGAGATGTAGATGGAATAGATGAGGTGAATGACAGGAGGATAGATGTTGATGTGAATGAAATGGATGGGGGCTCTGACACAGAGGACCCCGTTTGAATTTGGCTGCCAGGGATGGGAAAAGAGAAGGGAGGAAGAAAAGGGAAGCAGCTGTCATTATCGTGAAAGTGGAGCCAGGCTCCCTTCTTCACCCCGGAAGTGCAAAGGTTCAGGATGCGTCCAGAGCCCCACTGAGCATATGCAAGGGTCCCAATTCGAATCGTTGAATCCCCATGGTATGCACTGGTGTGGAAATACAATGTGCACTCACTCCGCTTTGCCTGATCCACATTACGCGACTTCCTTGGATTCGATTCCCCCTCGGTTCGGAAGGGCCATGGAACAGCAACCAGGTGTGATAAAACAGTCACGTTATAATGTCACTTCGCATCGTCCGACCCGCACTCACCCCGGATCTTAGCTCCAATAACCTCAGTGTGATAAACGCCCATGCTTTATGAGGAGAGACTAAGAGAGCTGGATATGTTCAGTCTAGAAAGAAGACGGTTAAGAGATGGTATGATAGCTCTGTTTAAGTATTTGAAGTGGAGTCATTTGAGGAGGAAGCAAGCTTGTTTTCTGCTGCTCCAGAGAATAGGACACAATGGAGCAATGGATGCAAGCTCCAGGAAAAGAGATTCCAGCTCAACATTAGGAAGAACTTCCTGGCAGTAAGGGCTATTTGACAGTGGAAGATGCTCCTTTGGAAAGTGGTGGACTCTCCTTCTTTGGAGGTCTTTAAACAGAGGCTGGATGACCATCTGTCAATGAGGATGCTTTGATTGTGAGTTCCTGCATGGCAGAAGAAGGGGGTTGGACTGGATCAGGGCCCTTTTTGGGGGTCTCTTCTTTTTTAAAAAAATATTTTATTTATAACATTTATATCTATTGTTAGTCCTGAGAGCCATTGGATTTCCCTCCATGTTGACTCATATTCATTGTGTGATTAAATGGGGTCCTGTCTGCATTTGCCGGGACTATCTGCCCTGACCTCCCACCGTTACCTTGGCCCTCCGTTCTGATGCTGGGTGGCTGTTTGCAGGCGAATCCCACTGTTCTTCCAGGTGCAGCCACCAATGAAATGACTTACTTACTTCTGAGCTCAGAATGGGCATCCTGTCCAAATGACATCGGGAATGGTTTACTACCAACAACACTGGGGAGCACAGCGGGAATGTTTAAATCAGCCAATGTCGAATGGAGTCCTCTGGATCTTCTGGAGCTGAAGCGGAGTTAGTATACTTCATTTTGAGAGGGATATACCCTGGTTCTGGTGCTGAAGAGGCTGGAAATCATTTGGACTGTTTGCACTAGAACTGGGGTTTGGGCCATGCCTTGTGACTCCCTGCCATGAAGACGGGGAGGATGCTGCATTTGGCCCATGCAGACCAGGGACTCACCAAAATCCCAGCTCTGCCATTGTAGTGCCCTCCTGGTGGTGTGTGGAAATGTGTATGCGCCTCCAGTGTCCCATTTGATTCCCTACAGTTACAGAAACTGCCCCTGCGCATTATTCCCCCTTGCCCAAGAGGACCATAGGCAGAGACACAATAGGTGGCGCACTGTCAGCATTCAGCACAAGGGCTGGAATTATGCAACCACCATGTAACTCCAGGAGCGTAGATTTACAACACAGAAGCGTGACATTGGAACTTGGCTGTGTTGTGATAAAAAGCCTTTCTTTCTATTCTGGTCCCTGGAGATAGAGTTGAACTTGCGTATGAATTCCACATTCTGCTGTTTCACATTGCAGTCTGTCTTTGGAGTTCTTTGGAGAGGCTGAAGTTTTCCTCCTCCTGGTTTTTAGATATCGTCATTTCTGACGTGAAGCTTGTGCCTGTTTATTCTTTTGCATAAGGTCAGAAATGTTTTACAGCTGGCTGCGAAATCTGCCTTGGCGAGGCCTTTGGTGCAGGTTAGTTTTTAATGGAGGCCCTCGGGGCAGCATGACTCCAGTCGAGCCTTTTTAAAATCAGTGATGCTAGAAGTAAATATGAAATATCTCTGCATGTGCTCCGAAGGCAGGTCTTAACAGCAGCAAATGTAGCATCATAGATCTCAGCAGAGCAAAACTGAAGCCTGGAGCCAACGGCCTCAGCTGAAATTGCTGTCTAGTGAAAGCATGTGTCCAAGGACCTCTTTGGGGAGTGATGGATTCAGCCACGCAGCCAGCACATGAAGGAGCAGGTTGTTAAGCCAAGCAAGGCTCTGGGCGCCTTGCGACCTGAATACAAACTTCCCTAAACAGTCGGGGGGATTCCCTCTGGCTGTGGCTGAACTTGTTTTGCAAACAGTTGGTATCCACATTATCTGGTGCCAAACGCAAGAGTGACGTTCTTGCAAAGCAACCATTCACCATGGCCAGGCAGTTTGTGTGTTGATGTTGTTGTTGTTGTTGTTTTGTGCCTTTAAATTATTTCTGACTTATGGTGACCCTAAGGCAAGCCTATCACGGGATTTTCTGGGGCTGAGAGTGTGTGACTCAGCCAAGGTCACCCAGTGGGTTTCCATGGCTGACCAGGGACTCAAACCCTGGTCTCCAGAGTTGTAGTCCAATGCTCAAAGCACTGCACCATGCTGGATTTGGGGTTAAAAACACACACAGAGAGCAATTGTTCTCTCACTCTCTCATAACATTTGGATTTAGGAACATTCAGTGAAAGGAGTGGACAGGAGGAAAAGACTGAGACCATATGACTGATGGATAAACTCTATCAAGAAAGCCACAGCTTTACTCTGAGTTTGCAAGACCTCGGCAGGGCTATTGATAACAGGAGGTCTTGGAGGTCTCTCGTTCGTAGTCCAAGCCACCTTGATGGCACATAATGACAACCACAATATTAAGTGCTGCTTGGGGACAGAGAGAAGGGTATCTGCTCTGCTGTTTGTAATTGTCTGGTTTTATTTTTAAAGAGGAGTTTTGTAGTGGTTTCCAGTAGTGTATGTAATACTTTAAGCGTTTCTATCTGTGGTTCATTGCCTCCTGGGACCCGGTGGGAGAAGAGATGATAAGCACCAAATGCCATAAATAAATAAGCAAGTAAGTTCCAGAGTTATCCCGATAGTTACTGATGGGACATCTCTGGAACATATTATTAGTCTCACTTCACACCAGGCTAATTCTGTCCCTTCTTTTGGAACAAATTTGTGTATGGGAACAGGGAATTGGTTTTTGTCTTGTTCTGAATTTTTTGTTGCTGTGGTCCCTGGAGAGCGGACCTGTTTTCCAGCTGCTGAACTGATCGGGTGCTGAAGGCCGTATTGGAAATGTGTCCCAAGCCAGAGGGCTCACGGCTAATTGGCGTCTTCTGCTGCTCGCGGTTGACATTATTTGCAAATCAATCTCACAGCGCTGGCAAATGACAAATTGCGCTCGGTAGATTTACACCTCCCTGCGTGAAATGGTTGCCCTCTTTTGTTGCATGCCTGGCACACAGCGAGAGCCTCAGACCTTGGAAAAACCTTGAAAGATAGATATAGATGTCACTGAGTGTGGAAAAACAATGAATTGTGACTTGCCCTCTCATGATCTGATGAGTTGAGCACTGCCTGGATGTAGCCTTGTTGTATTTCTAGAGCTCATTCTGAAACCAGGCAGGATAGAAATGGACACCTTAATAAAACCAGGGTTCTTAATAAAAATCAGAATGGGCATTCAAACCCTCGTCTCCATAATTGTAGCCCAACACTCAAAACACTACACTATGCTGGTTTTCCTAAAAGACCACACAAACCATTAAAAAGCACAGCATTAGAGTCCCATCACATCTGTAAAAGCCTGGTGCCACAAAAATGTTTTCAGCTGCCAATAGAAGAAGGGCAAAGAAGAAGCCATCCTGGCCTCACTGGGAAGGGAGTCCCAAAGTCTGGGAGCAGCCACTGAGAAGGCCTTCTCCTCTGCTCCCACAAAACAAATCTGAAAAGATGGTGAGACAGAGAGAAGGGTCTGTTCAGAAGATCTTGGAGCTCTGATGGGTTGATAAAGGGGGATACAATCCTTCAAATATCCTGCATAAGGCTTCTTGGAGAGAAGGAAGGAAGGAAGGAAGGAAGGAAGGAAGGAAGGAAGGAAGGAACAGTTGCAACCAATGGACTGAAATATGGCACTGGTTCCAGGTACCTTCCTGAATTGTATTGCCCCGAATTGGATGCAGTATTATTCCAGGTGAGCCCTGACCAAAGTAGAATAGAATCATAGAATCATAGAGTTGGAAGAGACCACTAGGGCCCTGATCCAGTCCAACCCCATTCTGCCATGCAGGAAATCCAAATCAAAGCATCCCTGACAGATGGCCATCCAGCCTCTGTTTAAAGACCTCCAAGGAAGGAGACTCTATCACCCTCCGAGGAAGGAGTGCATTCCACTCACGAACAGCCCTTACTGTCAGGAAGTTCCTCCTAATGTTCAGGTGGAATCTCTTTTCCTGCAGCTTGCATCCATTGCTCCGGGTCCTGTTCTCTGGAGCAGCAGAAAACAATCTTGCTCCCTCCTCAATATGACATCCTTTCAAATATTTAAACAGGGCTATCATATCACCTCTTAACCTTCTTTTCTCCAGGCTAAACATCCCCAGCTCCCTAAGTCGTTCCTCATAGGACATGGTTTCCAGACCTTTCACCATTTTTGTCGCCCTCCTTTGGACACGCTCCAGTTTCTCAATGTCCTTTTTGAATTGTGGCGCCCAGAACTGGACACAATATTATTCCAGGTGGGGCCTGACCAAAGCAGAATACAGTGGCACTATTACTTCTCTTGATCTAGACACTATACTTTTATTGATGCAACCTAAAATTGCATAGAGTGGCACTATGACTTCCCGTGGTCTAACATTCAAAATACTGCACTGCCTCTCCTAGGTTTTCCTTAGCCAGATTGCTTCAGAGAAGGTTTGCCATTGCCTTCCCCTGAGGCTGAGAGAGTGTGACTGTCAAACCAGTGGATTTCCATTGTTGGGATTCCAACCCTGGTCTCCCAGAGGCCCAGTAAAAGACTCACACAGGCTCATGATTCTCCACGCCAAGAGCTTTAACTATGTACTGCCCCAAACATAGTAACTGTTCCCCTTTGCCATTATTGGCTTTGAACCGAAAGTGCATCACACGCTTCTTATGCCCAAAAGAGAGGCTCATGACAGGTGTGTGTGTGTGTGTGTGTGTGTGTGTGTCTGTGTCTGTGTGTGTGTGTGTGTGAGAGAGAGAGAGACTTCACATCTCCTGTTGTAACTGTGCTCATTTGCAATGCATTCCTGGCTGAGGATGAAAGCAAATGGCTCAAAGTAGGGCAAGAGTCCAGCCCCACTCCAAGCAATGCAGTTGTTGCTCAGTTGCACCAGAGCAACTGCATTGGCTTAATCCTCCCCATCTCTGGCTTAATCCTCCCTGCACTGCCCCACTTTTGGGCCAGGGGTTTTGCCAGCCTTCCTTCTCGGCTATATTGCTCTTGCTCCTGGGCAGGAGGTGCCTAATGGAGGAGGAGGAGGAGGCAGGGAAGGGTTAGGGTTAGGGTTTCCTGGCTGCTTGGCTTAGTGGAGCCATCTGCTGCCTTTCAGAGCAGAGCGGCTCTCTTGCCAGCAGAAACGGTGAACGTCTTGGTGGTCCCTCCATCTCTTTCTTTCTTTCTTTCTTTCTTTGAGTGTTTATATCCAGCATTGCACCTCACACTCACAGCACGGTCTACAAAATAAACTCAAACTGACCAGTCCAAAGCATGTGTGTCCCTGTAACCCAACTGTCCTCGCCGTGCTTATTTGTAACATGGACTTTGGGGTCATTCTGCTAAGGAAAACAGCTGAGAAAACTGACATGTGAACAGAGAAACAATTCAATGAATTAAAGAATGTAATTAAAATTAAATTTGAGGAATTAAAGCTTAGAATCATCATAGAATCTTTGAGTTGGAAGGGACCTCAAAGGCCATCTGGCGCAATGCTCTTCTGCCAGGTGGGATTGCGCATCTAGAGCAAGCGCTCCCAGGAGATGGCCAGGATCCAACCTGGGTTTAAAGAGCTCCAAAGAACGGGAGTCCACCAACCTGACCCCCCTCCAAGGCAGGCCTTTCCACTCTTGAATAGCATTAGTTGTGTCAGGATGTTCTTTGCAAGTGTTGGATGAAAACTCGTTGGCCACAATTTGAATCCGTTGATCTGTTTCCTAGACTCTGGAGCGTGCTGAAAGAAGAAAATGATCCTGCATCGTTTTGAGAGGGAAGATAGCTACTCCGACCATTCTGCACACAGGAATAGTTAGAGATTTTAAATTATAGAAGCCGTAACACTTTGAAAAACATTGTTCAAGGGCCATCTAGTCGAATCCCTTGTTGGTACAGGAAATCTACCACCAAGAAGTGCCCATCCAACCCCTGTTTAAAGACCTCCAAAGAAGTAAACTCCAAGGCAGTCTGTTGCACTCTTGAGCGGTTCTTACAGTAAAAGCATTGAAAAGTTTTTCCTGATTTTTAGGTTGAATTTATTTTCTTTTGGTTTGAAACCATGGGTTAGTGTTCTAGACTCTGGAGCAGCAGAAAACAAGCTGATTCCATTGTCCACGTGGTATTTAAAGATAGCTATCATGTCATCTCTTAGTCTTCTCTTTGCCAAGCGAAACATATCAACCTCCCTCAGCCATTCCTCCTAAGACTTGGTTTCCAGCCCTTTGAGCATCCTGAGTAGCCTTTTCTGGACCCATTCCACCTTGTCAGTATCATTTCTGATCCACAACTAGACAGGATTCTAGATGGTGTCTGACCAAAGCAGAATAGTGTGGCACTACTCCTTCCCTTGATCAGGGCATAATGCTCTTGCTAATGCGGCACAGTTGATGTTCAAAAGAAGCTCAGACAGTTTGAGACAATTTACAATAATTCATATGTGCAGATCATGGAATCACAGAATCCTAGACTTGGAAGAGACCCCAAGAAGGGCCATCCAGTCCACCCCATTCTGCCATGCAGGAACTCCAATCAAAGCATCCCTGACAGATGCCCATCCAGCCCCTGTTTAAAGACCTCCAAAGGAGACTCCATCACTTTCCAAAGAAGTGTCTTCCATTGTCAAACAGCCCTTACTGTCAGGAAGTTCCTTCTAATGTTGAGCTGGAATCTCATTTCCCATAGTTTGAATCCATTGTTCCAGGTCCTGTTCTCTGGAGCAGCAGAAAACAAGCTTGCTCCCTCCTCACTATGACCTCCCTTCAAGGATTTAAACAGGGCTATCATATCACTTCTTAACCTTCTCTTCTCCAGGCTAAACATCCCCAGCTCCCTAAGTTGCTCCTCAGAGGGCTTCATGGTTTCCAGACCCTTCACCATTTTGGTCACTCTCCTCTGGATATAGGATGAAAACAGTTAGGTACCAAAGGTTTGAATACATTTTAAAAAGACAAAACCCAAAAGCACCGCCACCAATGTTTTGACTTGATTCTGTAATGACTCCAGTGTTGGTGCTCTCTAAAAAGAGGGGGTTTCACAACTGGGGTGCCACAGCGGAGAAGGTGCCCGTCAGTATTTATTTTATGGTATTTATACCCCCCTTTCAGCCCTAAAGGCTCTCAGAGAGGCTTACAACTATTATTTTTATTTAGATGGTTCCCTGCCCTCAGGCTTACTGTCTAAAAAGGCATTGGCCAAAATCCTCTTGGAAGGTCCCTTCCGTACATCGTTGGACCTTTTTGGCTATTGTGCCACAAATGCATTCAGTTCATGGTTGTGCAAGCAGAGTTCCACAAGTGTCGTCGTTTCTCATGGGCTTCAGCCCTATTGTGGACCTGACTTCAGGAGACCCACTGAATCTATTGGACATATGTACATATTGCTTCACCATTCAAAATGGATTGAATGGCTCTCCTCTCCTCCTCTATTTATTTATATAGTGTCATCAGTGTGCATGACACTTGGCAGTATAAATACAGTGCTTGGGATTCATCCACAGGATTTTAGCCTTGCACCTACCTGGATGGTCTTTAACGCCTCTTTAGTGCCTTTTATTTCCCTCTTGATGTCCTGGGATTGCAGAAACATTATTTCCCATTGCACAGCTGTATAAGAAGCAGGTTCACAAGTACACAGTCATTGTACAATGCTGGTGTTCAGCAAAAGGGTGAGATAGTGCACCCACCCCTCTACATAGCGTTCAGAGGCATTGCCATGTTGGACTATCAGCATGCAAAGGGGTCTTACAGCACCCTTGAGACTCAGCGAAAGATGTTGTAGCATGACCTTTCATAAACTTGGTCTACTTCCTCAGATGCATGGAGTGAAAGCCTGGTGGCATAAGCTTTCACAGACTTAGGTCTGCTTCCTTGGATGCATGGAGTGAACTAGCCATATGTTTTGCCTCAGATGCACAGAGTGAATTGGGCACAAGCTTTTGTAGTCTTAGGTCTACTTCCTCAGATCCATGGGGTGAAATGGGCATTACTTCCTCAGATGCATAGAGTGAACTAGTTCCCAGGAAGGACCAGAGGAAATAGATCAGCTCTGT
The DNA here is from genome assembly GCF_019175285.1 of Sceloporus undulatus. NCBI lineage: Eukaryota > Metazoa > Chordata > Lepidosauria > Squamata > Phrynosomatidae > Sceloporus > Sceloporus undulatus. The sequence goes on along the minus strand of NC_056526.1, from coordinate 1,284,175 downwards.
GAAAACTGATGCCCAGTGCACTCTGTGCATCTGAGGAAGTAGTCCAAGTCCATGAAAGCATATGCTACAACGTCTTTCACACAGTTAGTTTCAAAAGTGCTACAAGATCCCTTATACGTGAGTTTAGGTTTGCACTGTGAAAGCATCACGTAAGATCTCGGCCCCTGTATTGTCCAACTGAAGGGACACAGAGGACATCAGATCTCCCATTTCACAGATGAAAACTGAGACACATGTGGCCAAACAACATCAGAGCATAGACAGGATGGCAAAGGCTATTAAAGAGGAAGATCAGAGAAGCTAGAAGGAGCCATAGCAGTTTGCTTTTACCTGAGCCGACTGGGAAGGGCAAGGATCTGCCTTCTCCACCTTTCTGAGTTGAGAGCAAATTCCTTTTGCACTTTGAACTTAATTTGCTGGAATCAAAGTAAAAGAAACTGAAACCTTTTAAAAGAGCTGAAAAAGTGGAAGGACAGCAGATTAACCAGGGCTGGCCCTGCCAAACAGAGAGAGTTGGCAGATATGGAGGGCCCCAACTCCAGACCTCAAACCTCAGGTAGATGTGGACTGAGAGATTACCCTCTCAATTCTGCTCCTTTCACCAAAAGCCCGCTGGATCAGAAGCAAAGGGAACATCAGCCCTCCTAAGTCAGGCAGCTCAGTGCTAAACCTTCTAGCATCCACTTACAAGGAGGTGTTCCTTTAAAACATTACCTAATGACAGCTCACTGCTATGTTTCCAATTCCTACCTGCCATAGGAACAGCAAAAAGCACTGTCCTTTTCCAAATGAGATGGGCAGTGTGGGTGTGTGAGTGAAAGGGTCCTTGTTTCACGTTAAGACTGCCTCCCCCATCCATGTTTTTTGGAAAGTGGTTGGACATATTGTGTATGCGTGTGGGGATGGGTAAGCCTTTGCTTACTGCTGAAGGACAAGCGTGAGTTGTTCATGGGAGTGATAGGAAGGCATTAAGTCAGAGTGGAACTACATGCGCTTCTGCAGCATAATTAATGTTGATGCTCTTGCAGAAGGAGAGAAAGAGAGTGCAAAACAGCCTCTTGCAGCCAGTGGCCAAGATCTGACATTGAGGAGACAGAGAGCAGCTTTTAGCATTATGTAGGTTGTGCTGCCTTGTTAGCGAATTGCAACTCGGCACAACTGAATGTGCCGCCAGATGCACAGAGGACATCTATCTATGCAGTGCACAATGCCCAGTGGGCATATGCATCCATGTGGGTGTGCAGTGCACACCTACATGCTCAATGTGCAATTGCACCACTTGCACACCTCTGCTCCTACAAATTTGAACTGATCAGTCTCCACCAAAATTGTCCAACCCCATCTGTAAGGAAGCCTACACATGTGTAAGACACCAACAGGATTCTCACCTACATAAGGTTCCGGGTATTCAAAACCATTTTAAGTCTTGGTCCTATTTATTTATTTATTGGTTCACTTATTAAATCATTAGTAATATTGTTAATTATTTGTCTGCCCCCTAGCCCCCCCAAGTGTAGTAAAACACACACACACACACACACACACACAATTGTAAAAGCCATGGAATCATAGAGATGAAAGAGAGCCCAAGAAGGGCCCTGATCCAGTCCAGCCCCATTCTGCCATGCAGGATATCCAAATCAAAGCATCTGACAGATGGCCATCCAGCCTCTGCTTAAAGACCTCCAAAAAAGGAGACATTGAGGGAGTGCGTTCCACTCTGTCAGGAAGTTCCTCCTAATGTTGAGGTGTAATCTCTTTTCCTGGAGCTTGCATCCATTTCTCCATTGGGTCCTAGTCTCTGGAGCAGCATTTTTAGAAACCAAAGGCCGGGTGGAACAATGCCATTGAACATGCCCATTGAAAACTCAGGAGAGATGAAGCCATCCTGATTTGGCTTGGAAGGGAGTGCCACAACTCCTTCAGCTTCTGGGAGCCCAGGTCTTCCTATGGAGAGGCAGTACACCCCACACCGGAAGGCAGCTGCTTCCCAACAGCGCACTAAGTGTCACCCCCAAGCTGTCACTCGGCGAGGTTTGCACCTCCCTAAAGATGTCCCAAGCTCAGGCCAAAGCACATTGCTGCCAGCTCTCCTAGCTTCTGGTTCTTAGGACTGTTTGCCACCTTGACTACACTCTGATGTTGCTCGGACCCACGCATCCTTGTTTCCATCTGTGAAATGTTGGAGGGTACACAGCACAGGCCTGACTCACTAGAAAAGACAATAATGCTTGGTAAGGAGAGGGCAGCTGGAAAGCAGTGGGTGGCAGTCCTGGAAGGCAGCAAGGCTGCTGCCCTGAGCCTGCAAGACCTGAGCAGGACTGCAGATGAAAGGGGGACTTGGAGGTCTCTAATTCATAGGGTCACCATAAGACAAAGTTGACTTGACCGCACTTAACAACAACAAATGCAACGCAGACTAGGAAAACAGATGTCCCTTTTTGAAATACCTGTGCCCAAAAGTTCATAAATACTAAGCCAATTTTGATATGGACCAAGAGGAAGAAAGGTCCCCTGCCATCACTACTTCCCAAAGAGCGCATGTGGCACTTCCAGTGGAGTAACAGAAGTGGATTCTAGCCAGGTGGAAGGAGTTTGGTTCCTGGGTGATGAAACAGCCCTTATTTATGTTTAGGCCAAGTTGGTTCCTTAGTCCAAGGCCCACCGCTGGGCAGACCAAGGAGCAGTGGTTCTCCTTGGAAGACTCTGCCTCAGGCTGAACCAGGAAGGCCAAAACGGAAGCCAGAGTTGGCAAAATAGGTTTCAAGCTCCCAACTGCTTCACTTCAGAGCTAGCAGCTGCCAGACTAAGGCTATTGGGGACTAGTGATAACCTGCAGATTTCAACCTTTGTACCTTTTAGGGTGGCCCACCAGAGTCGGGAACTAGATTTCCTTTCCTGCTGTGGGAGTGGGTCTATTGCAGGGATTCAGCAATTTGGGCAGGGGAGATGAGGCCCCATAAATAAGAGTTCTGTCCCCTTAAATGAAATATTCTGCCAGTTTCTAGGATTGAAATAATTTAAAACTTCAGTTGAGCATTGGGATATACAGAGGGCCCATGGTATTCCCCAGGGTTTGGTTCCAGGACCCTCTGCTAGATGGCCATCTGTCCCAGGGAAGGCTTTCATGGTGTCTTGCTGCACAGCAGAAGCGGGTTGGAGCAGATGGCCCTTCTTGGGGTCTCTTCCAACTCTAGGATTGTGTGATTCTGCCACCTTTGCTGGTGCTGTGGACTCTGCCAGGCATAGCATAGCACACAGGGAAGCTTGCAGCCCATATGTTCTTCTGTGGAAGTGGCTGAAGGCTGGGAGCGGCAGCCAGTGCCATCTTCCCCCGTGCATCACTGGTAATCCATATCTACTTTGGGGGAAATATGCCTTTGTCTTCTACTCACATGGCTTTTCAGTGCCCCCATGATAAAATGGAACTTGGGAGCCACCGCAGTCTCAGTTGTGCCTGAGGATCTGGCTGATGGCCATTATGGAAGGGCAAGGGACTGTCCCTCTCCCTGAAATGTTTCCAGTAGTTGTCATGTTGAGAGCAAGTGTGGTATAGTGACTTGTGTGTTGTACTACTAGGACCTAGGGAGGCCAAGGCTCAAATCCCCTCTCAGCCATGGGCAAGTCATCTCTCAAGCTTCATCTACACTGCAGAAATGATCCAGTTTGAGACCACTTTAACTGCCATGGCTCAGTGATATGGAATTCTGGGACTTGTAGTTTTGTGAGGTATTTCACCTTTTTTGTCAGAGAGCTCTGGTGCCACAACAGACTACAAACCCCAGGATTTCATAGGATTGACAGGAGTGGCATATGCTTTTGTCCTGCCAGAATGTAGTAATGGGCTATGTAGTGATGATAGTATTTTTTAAAGAATGTTTTAGAACTGGGAACTCAGTCCAGGTGCTGAGATAAGCCAGGAAAGAGTCTTTCTCAAATGAAAAGAGGGTTGTGAGAAAAAGCAGGGGAATTGTGTTCACTAATATTAACAAATAAGAATTAAAGCCCGCCTGTACTTTGAGTTCTATGCAGTTTAATTATGTGGCTGTAACCTTTGCTGACAATGAGAGTCACCAGACTGGATCCGTAGGTTTCTTAACGAAGGTTTCTGAGTTTTTACTACTGAGCCTGAGTTTCTGAACTTTGGTATCCTGCTAGACTTGACAGGGATGGAGCCACGACTCTTAAAATGTTGTGAAACTGCATTAATTCTGCAGTATGGAAGCAGCCTCAGAGGAAGGCAGTAGTGGCAAAAGTCCTCTGGATAATAAATCTTTCCAAGAAAGCCCTATGCTAACTTTGTCATAATAAGCTGGAAATGATTTGAAGATGCATAACAGTCGCCAAGTTGCTCCTAAGTGCTTGCATGAAGAGAGAGAAAGAGAGAGCGCAGTTTGGCGAAAAGAGGAGGTTTTGTGGGCTGTTCTCTCTCTCTTCCTGACATATTGGCCGCGATACCTTTGGTGACTCACTACTAGACAAGGAATCCTGGAACCGAGTGCTGAGTGATGAGTCAACATGTAAGTAAATCCCAGGATTCAATGGCTCTACTCTACTTGGGATTAACACTAGGAGTTGTAACCATCAACCAGTACTGTATTAAGGCCTTATGCTTCAGCTGCACCATGAGCCAAGCACAATGCTGAATCACAGGAAGGCTCATGCGCAACCTCCCTCCAGATCTGCTAATCTGACCACCCACAGATTGCCGCACTCTGTATTATTCAGTGGTGGCAAAGTCCATGTCCTGAAGTGTGTGCGTTCACATTGTTGCCATTGAATATTACAGGCCTTGATGGTCTACATTTTTGGGCATCCTTGGGACCCCCAGAAACACTCCAGATACAGAGGCTCTGCAGTGGATTCTTGCTGTCCGCTGGGGTTTGGTTCCAAGACTCCATGGAAACCAGCATCTGTGGATGTTCAGGTCCCATTAAGTACAATGGCAGAGTCAAAGAGTGTCCCTCAAGGGTAGCTTTTTGGGATGTATATCTTTTTGAAATATTTTCAAGCCATGGGTGGTTGAATCCGTGGATAAAGATTCCATGGATCCGGCTTTCTGTATTTCATATACTTTCTCCTCTCTCATTCTGGCATGGCTGCAAAACCAGGGGCTTCTCTTTCTGCCCAATCCACCAAATCCATCTGAGGAAGTAGACTGAAGTCTCTGAAAGCTTATGCTGCCAACTTCTTTCTGTCAGTCGGTCTCAAAGGCGCTGCAGGGTCTCTTCAGGTACAGATCAGTCCTAGTTTAGCGTGTTGTCTGAACTTCAACTGTGGCTGGCCTTAACTGTGGTTAGGGGAAACAAACCCTTGTTTGAACGTAGCCTTTCTCTAGTTGAGATGAACACACACACAACACCGCCAGCTCTTCAGGAGGCATCTGCGGAGCTGTCCAGGTGCTGAAGACGCTGCTCCCCGTTCAGCACCAAGGACAGCTCCCGCGCGTTCCGATAGATCCAGGCTCCCACCGAAAGCCACGAGTTGCGAGCTCTGCTTGCCTTGGAGGCCCTTTGAGAACAAGTGAAAGATGCTGGCAGCAGGAGCTTTGCTAGGCGACAGTCCTGCTTCCTCAGATGCTTCTGGACGAATGTGGTTATAATCTCGGGATTGAGTAGGAATCGTGTCCTGGAAGTGGCTCCGGGCCCACTTTGCACATGCTAGTCCTTGTGGCGTGTCCTGTCCTGTTGTGTTCTGAGCTGTGAAGAGGTGTGTCATTGTGTGTCTCTGTGTGAGAAAGAGAGGGAGGAGGGGGAGGCAGCCTTGATCGGGGGTCTCTTGCGGAGGAGAGAGAGCCTCAGCCCCGAGGAGGAGAGGAAGGGGCCTAGGAGGAGGAGCAGGGCTGCTCTCTCCCTCTCTCTCGCCTCCGAGACCCCGCCGCAGGTGCCCTGGATCTCCCCTCGGAGGGCGGGGGGGGGGGGCAAAGGAAAGGAAGGAAGGAAGGGGAAAAAGAAGGGAAGGGAGAGAGGAAGGTCGGTGGGTGGGTCCCGCGTGCCTCAGCCGCCCTCTCCCCGGCTCTCCCGGGGCGGGAGAGCGAGCGGCTGGAGCGAGGGGCGAAGGAGAGCCGGGAGGGAGGCGGGGAAGGAAGGAGGCACGGAGGAAACAAGAGGAGGAGCTGGCTCTGGGTTCCTGGGAGGAGGCGCCGGCGCCGGTGCCGGCCTGAGCCGGGAGCCCTCCCGGGCGGCGTCGGAGGCGTGTTCGGTGCGGGCCTCCCTCCTTCCCGGGCGCTGCGTCATGGGGCCACGGCGGCCACGGGAGCCAGGCGGAGCCGCCAGGGAAGGAGCCGGGGCCGCTGCTGCTGCCGCCGCCTCCCGTCCAGACTCCCCGAGGAGGAGGAGGAGGCGGAGGAGCAGGCGACCTTTGCGGGGGCAGAAGCCGAGCGGCGCCTGAGCTGAGCCCGAGCGGAGGACCGGGAGCCAGGGGAGCCATGGCGGGGCTGCTGCTGCTGCCGAGGCTGCCGGGGCCGGGGCTGCCGGGGCCTCCGCCGCCAGGGCCAGCCGAGGAGGGGCTGCCGGAGGCCGAGGCCGAGGCGGCGGGGCTTCCCTCGCGGGGCATCGGCATCAGCAGCGGCGGCGGGGGGCCCCTGAGGCTGCTGGGGGCTGGCGGGGTCCCTCTCCTCCTCCGGCTCTTCTGCCTGCTGCTCCTGGGCCGCCGGCTGCCCGGGACGCGCTGAGCCCCTTCCTCCTCCTCCTCCCCGCTGCTGCGCCCGGGCCATGGCTCTCTTCCCGGCACCCCCCGCCTCCTCCTCCTCCTCCTCCTCCTCTTCCTGGGCTCCGACGGTGACCTATGTCTTCGTTTTCAGCCCCAGCGGGGCCCAGGGTCCCGGTCCGGAGCGCGGCCCTCCTCCTCCCCCTGCTCCAGCCTCGTCGTCGGCGGCTCCTTCGGTGTCTTCGCTGCCCAGGGGCCCGAAGCGGAAGTTGTACAGCGCGGTTCCCGGGCGGAGGTTCATCGCCGTCAAGAGCCACGCGCCCCTCGGCGAAGGCGAGATCCAGCTCAACCGCGGAGAAGCCGTCAAAGGTCAGCCGCCCAGAGAAGGAGGGGGGAGGGAGAGGGGACACGTCAGCAGCCAAGCAGAACCTTCTTTACACCCCTCCCTCAAAAACCAAAAGTTTGCCAGAATAAGGTACCCCCCCAAAGGCCTGACCCTGGAAGGAGCCGCGGGGAGGTCTCAAGGCCTGGCCCTCCTGAGGAGGGGGGGCACAGGAGGGGCTCCGTTGGGCCTCTGGAGGCCACAGCAGCACCCCCCCCCCCTCCTCCCCCCCCCAAGCCCTCTTGACCATCAGAATGCCAAACTTGGGAGGGAGCAACAACAACATCCAGAATCCCCCAACCAGCTGGCCTCTGCCTTCCCCTGCAGCTGGGCTTCAGGGCAGGGGGCTCCCACTGGCCTTCAGAGGGACTGATACAGGGTTTGGGAGGGGACCCAGGCGTCTTGCCCCCAGTCAGCTCCCAGGATCTGCCCTCCTCCCAAGTGGCATCCACTTCATCTTTCCTTTTGGTGGGCCTCTGAAAGCAGAAGGTTGGGCAGCTATGTCCTCTTCAAGGTGGCCCAGAGACACCCCTCTCCCTGCTGCCATGCTGTCTGAGGGAAGGAAGGTCCCTCGAAAGTCAGCAGCAGCGTTCTGGACCCTCAACTTGCAGGGCACCTTTTAAGCCTTTAGTTGGCTTTTGGTGACACTGTGCGCTGATGATGCTGCATCAATAAACGGTCATTACGCCTAGTCCTCATAAAAAGACATTGGGGTCAGTCAGGGCTGAGAGGGTCCTCAGGTGCCCCAATGGAGGGGAAAGGAAAAGTGGCCCCCAGCCCTTTCAGTCTAGCCTTTAGGGTCCCCCAGAGATACTCCATGTATATTGCTCCAAAGTGCCTTGTTACCCTTCTGAGGTGAGGCCTGTTTCCACTGGTTACTTTGGGCTTTGGAGGCATTTCTGATCAAAGTCAGACCCCTCAGGAGTCAAAGCAAGGCACCTTGAGGAAAGAAAGGTGTGACTTCATGGTTGTTGTTGTCCTACAAAGCCTTGGAAGTGGACCTTCGAGGTCCTACACAAGTTGTTTGGTTTTGGGAAGGCAGCTGAGGCTGATCTCCACTTGGGTGAAAGAGGATCCATGTTTGAAGTGAGGTGAGGGGGGTCTGGGACCTCAGACACATATTTATAGGCCCCCCAAAGCTGTCTGGATAATCTGGATGAATTCTTTGTGTCAAGTGAGCTTCTTGAAATGGGAATGGGATGGTGCCTTCCCAGTGCAAAGTGACCCATCTCTGTGTTGTATTTCCAGCAGGTTCCTAAGCAATGTTAGCATGGGTCAGAAACGTTCCCATTTTGGACTGCAGATCTCAGGATCTTTGGGGAGCTATAGTCCAAAAGGTCACTTTCCCAAACTAGTAGCTTCAAGGAGTTCATATAAACTGGCTCTTTTTAATCCCTCAGCCAATGTGAAGAGCCTTGGTACAGAGTGGCCCCTCTTTTGTTGCGAGTTCACACTCCAAAGGCACTGGGAAAAGGACCACTTTAATGACCATGACCCACTAATGTGTCCCCATCGAAACAGTGCAGGCACCAAAGCAGCCCTTGCGGTTGAAGGGAGGCTGCAGGAGGCCTTTTGGAGCCTGAAAGCCACCGTCTGCCTGCAGCGTGTCCCTGACAGATGGGCTGTTCCTCAAACAGGTCCAAAGGGGGAGGAATCGGCATGCGGTGCCTGTGTGCTTGGCATCTTCCCCCACGGCTGGGCTGCACTTCAGGGCATGTAATCCTATCAGAGGAGAAAGAATCAGAAATATTTGGTCCATCGGGTGCAAAAGAGGGACACGAGATCAGGATCCTGTGGTTTTGTCTCCAGCTAGAGTAGGCCAATTGCATCCGCTGTTGAGCAGTGAGTCGGCAGAATAGTAAGCCCCACGGACTCAGTGGCTCCTCTCCAGTTGGAGCTAAGAGAGGGATTGGGATCCATGTCTCAGGATGCCTGAAAAGGAAGCTCTATTCCTCCGATTAGCCCAGTGCATCTTCATCTAGAAATATTTGCATGGGCTTCTGCAACGCTATTAAAAAGAAAAGGGAGCAGGGATACAGTATGCATGCTTATATTTGTTCGCTGCCTTGAGTGAACAAATTGGGAGAAAAGTGGGATATAAGAAAATAATAATAATAATAATAATAATAATAATAATAATAATAATAATTCAGCCCGGCTTCTGCAGCCTGGTTCCCTCGGGTGTGTTGGAACGTGACTCCTGTATATTAAGCTGCCTGAGAGCTGCAGTCCAACGAACTTTGTGTATAGCACTAAGTTGGGGCCATTCCAGTGTCCTTCAAAAGTAGTTCTGGCAATTAAAACCTTATAGCATCCCCCTTGTTATGAGACATTCTGCCTCCTTGTCAAAAGTGGCTACCAAAGGACCTGTTGCTGGCAACCATCCACAGACTCAGCAAGGTGAAAAGGATGCATGGCATCATAGCCAGGCTTTCTGATCTGTGCCATGGAAGAAATCAAAGAGAGATGGGCATCCAACCTCTCTTTCAAGATCTCCAAAGAAGGAGAGTCAGCTTTGTCAACCTGAAGGCTTTCCTGGCCAGCATCCATTGTTTTTTGTGGGTTTGGGGGGCTCTGTGGCCATGTTTGGAAGAGTGTATTCCTGATGTTTCTCTGAAGATGCCAACCACAGCTGTGGGTGAAACATCAGGAATAGACTCTTCCAGAACATGGCCACAGAGCCCCCAAAACCCACCAAAACAGTGGATTCTCCTTTCCTGTCTCTTGAACCCATTGCTCTGTGTCTTAGTCTCTGTAACAGCAGAAAACAAGTTTCCTCCCTCCAACTGAACACCAAGGGAGACATGATGCTGGCTTGGAGAGCCCATGGGCCGGTCTGCCACATTTCTTACACCAGCATTCCTCAGCTCAAAGACACTCAAAGACAGGCGGGCTTGTCTTCTTTTACAAAATTTGTTTATGCCTATCTAGTTCTGTCCTCCTCCTGAGATTTAGGTAGAATCTAAGGGTTGGTGCTTTGGAATTCCAGAACTCATGGTTTTGAGAGAGATTTTGCCTTCTTTGTCATAGAGCTCAGGTCCCAGAACGAGCTACAAATGCCAGGATTCCATAGGATGGAAACGTGATAGTTACAGCACTGTCAAACTGCATTAATTCTGCAATGTGGCAGCAGCTTAAGTAGTGATTGTTATGGATGAGTAAATCTAGGGAACTGCCATGCCCAGAACATGCAAGAGATGCCCCCAGTCATGGCTGGCTAATTTTCCACTCTCTTTGTGTTTTGCAAACACACCAATCCTCTACAGTGAAATGACCAGAATTATTTGTGGGAGAACCTCTAATATCATAAGAGATTTATAGGCTGGCGTCACGGTTATTACAAAAGCAAAGGGTCCCAATACACATACACACCATTCCCCAGGGCATCCTTTGAGGGAGAGAGAAAGGCAGCCCAGAGGACCAAAACCAGGTTGTGCTACAAGGCCATAATCTGGGTGCAAGTTAAAATGGGACGCCCAAACCATATTCCATTACGGTCAAGTGTGAGGCTGAGCTACTTGTAACAGGAAAGGGTGTCTTCCTATTGCTGGAAGGGTCCCATTGTCAGAGTCATATAAAACCCATAGTTCATAAAATCTTTGAATTAGAAGGGGTCCCTCAAGGGCTGCCCTGCAGGAAGACCCCAGTAAAGCACTCCTGAGAGATGGCCTTCCAGCCTCTGCTTAAAGATCTCCTCCACCCTGCAAGGGATTCTGTTCCACTGTCGGACAACTCTTACCATCCAGAACTCCTTCCCAAAGTTGAGATTTAATCTCTTTGCTTGCAATTTGAATCCATCGGTTCATGCCCTAGTCTCTGGAGCTCCACACTTGCCCTATCTTCCATCTTACAGATATTTAAAGATGTCTGTCGTATCCACTCTCAGTCTGGAAGTCTTGAGAGTTAGGGCTGAATGGCGAAATACGAGGACTGCCAGATATTTAGATAGTTACCAGTCTTCTTCTTTGGTTGCACTTCTGAGATTGTACAGTAGGAGAGAAGGAAGGCAGAGCAAGTCATCTTTGTCTTTGGGGGCAAGGATGCCTGCTGCGATCCAACTTGTTCTCCAAGAGGGACTTCAGAGATGAAAGTCTATCTTTGGGAGGGAAAGGATTCTGGCTCTCGCCAATGTTTTTCTCCAGTGTTTGTCTTCTGAACTGAGTCCATCTTTGGAGGAGTCTGGCTTTGGAAATAGCAGGCCCTGTAGTCCAGCACAGGGATTCTTTAAGGCAGCCTTCTCCAAAGTTGTGGTTCCTGGGATCCAGCTTAAAAGCCAGATATTGCAGAATTAGACTGTGCTCAGAGCCACAAAGCTTCTCTTCTTGATGAAAAAGACGATGCCAGCTTTTTCGCTGCATCTGCGCTTGATGCCTTTCCCAGGGGAGGCTGATGGCTGCCATGTCGGTGGGAAGAGTCAATCCACTCCTGGTTTTATTCCAGACGTTAAAGAAGATAGCTGAGCCTTTGGCAGGAAAAGAAAGTGGTGATGAGAGGGAGAGGTTCCATTTAGGCTTCAAGAGATGGAGAGTTGTGTTCATTGCAAAAGGAAGACAAGATGGGTTTTTTTGCTTGCGGAGAGAAAAGGACAAGCGCCTTGTTCCCCCACTTCTAGGTTTGCCATCAGATCTTAAGGGCCCGGCGCAATTAAAAATGAATCAAGCTTCTCAGGGCTTTTTTTCCACATCTCTAAATTATGAAACAATTATACCTTTACAAGCCTCTGAAGAAGTCAGGTCTGTGTGATATTTAGTGGAGTGTGGTGGAGTCTCCTTTGGAGGTCTTTAAGCAGAGGCTGAATGGCCATCTGTCAATGGCATGGCAGAATGGGGTTGGACTGGATCAGGGCCCTTGCGGTCTCTTCCAACTCTACGATTCTATGATTCTACTGAGAACATTTCCTTAGCTTATTTTTCAGCCAGAAGTTTCTGGTGGCAGAGAACAATAAACTGCAGTCAAAGCAACAATAATAAAACTGTGATCTGATCACAGTCAGAAGCAACCAAAACTAAAGGTGGCGGGGAAGGAACATGCGCAGCAGGAGACATTAAAATAGCACCGTGGAGAAGAAAACCTACTCAGGTTAAAAGCTTGCTTGCTAAATAAACAGCATTAATTGCACACTTAAATGCCTTAATTGCACACTTAAATGAACTCTGCTCACAGACTGGCTGGCTCTTGGGAAGCAAAAGGCTCCTCTGGATTGCACAGCCTGGTTTCTAGGGTGGCACTAATGTGGTATCAATGCCACACTTTTTAAAATGTCTGGGTGGGATTGAGGGACCACTTTGGGCGCCCACGGACCATTTGCATCCCTCTTTTTCCTCTTCCTCCTCCTCCGCCTTGAATGCTGATATGCCTTTCCAGCAAGGTGTGGATTGCTTAACTGGAAGCGTTCAAAACAGCTTCCTTTCTGTGCACTGCAACTTCACCTAGCCCACATGTCTTGGCACACACTGGCACTAAGGCTGCAAGGAGGAGAGCTGCCAGCATGGAGGCAGTGCCAGGCTGCACATGAACCATGCTGGTTTTAGAAACCCTCCATGTTGGCTGGGAGGCAGATGGGAAAGGGAAAGCCCACAATGCTGCAAAGGAAGGGGAGATCCTGTGTCTCTGCTGGGGATGGGACTCTTCACGGATTTCATTCTCGTAGCCCAAAATGAAGAGTGGAGCCATCTTTCTCCCTGCTGTGAGAAAACTCCTGAAAACTCTTCATTTTTCAAAGATGATTTGCAATTTGGAAGTTATTCTTAGAATCATAGAGTTGCAAGAGACCCCAAGAAGGGCCCTGATCCAGTCTAACCCCTTTTTTCTGCCATGCAGGAACTCTCAATCAAAGCAGCCCATTGACAGATGGCCCTCCAGCCTCTGCTTAAAGAGCTCCAAAGAAGGAGATTCTGTCACAATCTCCATTGAGGTTGTTCCACTGTCAAACAGCCCTTACTCTCAGGAAGTTCCTCCTAATGTCGAGGTGGAATCTCTTTTCCTGGAGCTTGCATCCATTGCTTTGGGTCCTGTTCTCTGGAGCAGCAGAAAACAAGCTTACTCCCTCCTTAATATGGCATCCCTTCCAATACTTAAACAGGGCTTTCATATCACCTCTTAACCATCTCTTTTCAAGGCTAAACATCTCCAGCTCTCTAAGTCTTTCTTCATAGGGCTTCATGGTTTCCAGACCCTTCACCATTTTTTTAAAAATGTGGGTTTTATGAAGAAAATAGCACTTTCTGTGTAGATTTTTCTTGCTGCACAGAAATATTCTTTGTGCAGAAAAGCTGTTGTTGTTTTGCACAGAAAACTTGTTTTCTGCACCGAAAATGCTACTTTCTGGGTGAAAACCTGCATTCGTTTTTTGAACCGATTAAGTCCTGAATGACAAAGATTCTTGTCCATCCATCACTTTCCTCATTGGAGTAAGGAGGGAAAGCCACTTTTCAGCTATTGTTTAAATACTTTTGCATATTCCTTCCATTCCTTCTCACCAGCGAGAGAGTATTCCCTCCTCCGCATTCAAGGGGATTCCACTCAGATCTGCCATCCCTGTTTGCTCTCCATTTGCAATGCAGGATAGGCTTTATTCTGGGTCTGACTTTCTTGCAGCAAGGAGAGAAACTGTAAAGTGATTTGTTCATTCCTACAGAGCTAGTAGTAAGTGCAGTGGTTTAAGTGCTGGACTATGACTTTGGAGACCAATGTTCAAATCCCTGTTCAGCCATGGAAAACCACTGAGTGACCACACTCTCTCAGCCTCAGAGGAATCCAATGGCAAACACCCTCAGAAAAAATCTTGCCAAGAAAACCCTGCAGTAGGTTTGTTTAAGGGTTGCCCTAAGACTTGAAGGCACACAACAACAACAACAACAGCAACAACAGGAACACAACTTGTGGAGATTTTTATCCCCAGATCCAACTCAGGAAGGGAAGTAGTAAAATATATTTTAAAGGGGCCTAATCTAGGAGAAAGTGCCCCTTGAGAATGAACCTCTAGTAGAAGCGGGGAAAGGGGTTCAGGGACACAGAACAAAAAGTCTGTTCCTGCTGGCAAAAGTGGGAAATCTGAAACCAGGATGTTGCTGTTGTTGTGCGATCCGTTTGTGCATTGTGTGTGCGGATCAGGCTTTGCGATTGTCGGGGAAGGGCTTGAGTGAGCCGCACTGCCATGGTTACGCGGAAAGCTCTTGTCGGAGCCATGTGGGAACACAGAGGAACCTGTCAGAAGATGGCAGGGAGAAGGGAGGAAAGCCACAGGATCTGGGGGGAGAATCATAGAATCATAGAGTTGGAAGAGACCACAAGGGCCCTGATCCAATCCAAACTCATTCTGCCATGCAGAAACTCCTAATCAAAGCATCCCTGACAGATGGCCATCCAGCCTCTGTTTAAAGACTTCCAAGGAGGGGGATTCCACTACAGTCTCCGAGGAAGGAGTGCGTTCCCAAACAGCCCTTACTCTCAGGAGGTTCTTCCTAATGTTGAGCTGGAATCTCTTTTCCTGGAGCTTGCATTCATTGCTCCCTTGGGTCTTGTTCTCTGGAGGAGCTAAAAACAAGCTTGCTCCCTCCTCAATATCCCTTCAAATAATTAAACAGGGCTATCCTATCACCTCTTAACCTTCCCTTCTCCAGGCTGAACATCCCCAGCTCCCTGAGTCATTCCTCATAGGACAAGGTTTCCAGACCCTTCACCATTTTAGTCACTCTCCTTTGGACACATGGCTCCAGTTTCTCAATGTCCTTTCTGAATTGTGGGGCCCAGAACTGGACACAATATTCCAGGTGAGGCCTGACCAAAGCAGAATACAGTGGCATTATTACTTCTCTTGATCTAGACCAGGGGTAGGCAACCCTTTTGAGCCGGGGGCTGGGTTGCTGTCCCTCAGACAACTGGGGGGGCCAAAGCCCAAAAAAATAAATAATTAAATACTTTAATTTAATTAAATAAATGATATATATATAACTCTGTAGAATCATGTGCATAGCTGTTTTTTTATGCTTGTTAAATGGAAAAATTAAAAAATAAAAAATAAAAAATTAAATAAATAAATAAACTGGGACAAATGTAGGACAAAATTTTCAAATGGTGGACACTTTTTTAAAAAAGTGGAGGACACACGAAAAAAATTGCTGATTTTTTAAAAAATGTTAATATAAATGCATGTTTCTGAGGCTTATATAGACAATTGCCCTTGCGCGCGAGAGGCCAAAGGCCCCGGCGGCAATCGGCGGCAGGACCGGGCTGGGGCCGGTCCCAAGGCCTCGCCGGGCCGCATCCAGCCCGCGGGCCGCAGGTTGCCTACCCCTGATCTAGACACTATACTTTTATTGATGCAGCCTAAAATTGCATTGGCCTTTTTAGCTGCCGCATCGCACTGTTCACTCATGTTCAACCTGTGGTCTACTTGGACTCCTAGATCCCTTTTACATGTAGTTTCATTCAGCCAGGTGTCCCCCATAATCCTATATCTGTGCATTTTATTTTTCCGCCCTAAGTGCAATACCTTACATTTCTCCGTGTTGAATTTCATTTTGTTAGCTTTGGCCCAGCTTTCTAGTCTATTCAGATCATTTTGAATCTTGATCCTGTCCTCTGGAATATTAGCTATTCCCCCTAATTTGGTGTCATCTGCAAATTTGATAAGTATACCCCCAATTCTGTCATCCAGGTCATTGATAAAGATGTTGAATAGCACTGGGCCCAGGACAGAGCCCCACTGGACACCCCACTGGTCACTTCTCTCCAGGATGAAAAGGAGCCATTGTTGAGCACCCTTTGGGTTCGGCCGGTCAACCAATTACAGATCCATGTAACAGTTCCTTTGTCTAACCCACATTTTACAAGCTTGTTTGCAAGTATGTCATGGGAAACCTTGTCAAAGGCCTTACTGAAATCAAGATATACTATATCCACAGCATTCCCTTCATCTACCAAGATGGTCATTTTATCAAAGGAAGAGATTAGGTTTGTCTGGCATGACTTGTTTCTCTGAAACCCATGTTGACTTTTTGTGATGATGGCATTGCCTTCTAGATGTTCACAGACTCTCTGTTTAAGGATCTGCTCCAGAATCTTTCCTAGTATAGATCTCAGACTAACTGGACGATAATTGTTGGGATCCCCTCCCCCCCCCCCCTTTTTGAAGATGGGGACAACGTTTGCCCTCCTCCAGTCGGCTGGGATTTCTCTTGTTCTCCAGGAGTCCTCAAAGACTATTATGGCCAATGGCTCCGATATTACATTTGCCAGTTCTTTTAATACTCTTGGATGTAGTTCATCTGGTCCTGGAGACTTATATTCATTTAGATTAACCAGGTATTCCTCTACTATCTCTTTGCTTATTCTGTCCTCTGCTCCATTATCCTCAGGTTGAGCACCCTTTTCCTTTTCCGAGAAGAAGGTGGGCTTCGCTCAGGGGTGCCCAAAATGAAGAAACGTACCTGCCAACAGGGACCAGAAGATAGATGGCAGCTAAATGTAGTTGTCAATCCCAGCTAGAGTAGACCCATTCATTGAATGGAACTTGCATCCAAGTGTTGAAGTATGTTGTTGTTGTGTGTGTTCAAGTCGTTTCCAACTTACGGCAACCCTAAGGCGAAACTAAAAGGCAACTAAAATGGTGAAGGACCTGGAAACCATGAAGCCCTATGAGGAAGGACTTAGGGAGCTAGGGATGTTTAGCCTGGAGAAGAGAAGGTCAAGATGTGATATGATGATAGCCCTCCTTAAATATTTGAAGGGATGTCATATTGAGGAGGGAGCAAGCTTGTTTTCTGCTACTCCAGAGAAAAGGACACAATGGAGTAATGGATGCAAGCTCCAGGAAAAGAGATTCCAGCTCAACATTAGGTTCCTGACAGTGAAAGATGCTTCCCTGGAGACTGGCAGAGTCTCCTTCTTCAAAGGTTTTTAAACAGAGGCTGGATGACCATCCGTCAGGGATGCTTTAAGAGTTCCTGTATGGCAGAATGGGGTTGGACTGGATGACCCTTGTGGTCTCTTCCAACTCTAGGATTCTATGATTTTATCATGGGGTTTCCATGCTCCTATTTGTCTATACAGAACCAGTGTGGTGTAGTGGCTTGAGCATTGGACCAAGATTCTGGAGATCAGGGTTCGAATTCCCGATCGAGTATAAAAACCCACTGAGTGGCCTTGGCCAAGTCTCACTCGCTCAGCATCAGAGGATGGCAATGGCAAATTCCCTCTGGAAATCCTATGATAGGATCGCCATAAGTCAAAAATGACTTGGAGGCACACAACAACATACAACAATTTATCTATATCTTTATCATTTAATCTCCCATTTAATCTCTCACCCTTCTTCTAACAGGGAAGCTAAAGGCCATTCATGGGATGGATTAAAGCAAAGGACAGGTGTCTGATCCTATTAAAATGATCCTATTAAAAGTGGCACTAATTTTAAAGGGTTTAAAAGCACTTACAACATAATGGTGAGGCTAAAAGTAAAGGTTGCATTAAGAGGCACTTGCCTGCAAGAACCAGTTATTGGAGTGTCTCAATAAAAGGGCCTTTGTCTGTTAGCAAGAGGAGGCCAAAGGAGCGCTCTGGGACTTGAGTGGTTCTACTCTTTTGGGGGGCTCTCTATGGGATTTAGGATGCACATGCAAACTGGAGCTAACTCTAAAAACCTCACCAGATGGAGATGTTAAGCTCCTCAGTCCTGCGATTCCTGTAATGTTACAGTCACAATTTAAGCAAGACAAGGACTAGGTAAGGACTGTGTCTGTCTTTTAAAGGCAGCCCTTTTTATGTCCCAGGGGACTTCTCTTTGGAGTTGGTGCTGGAAGGGTTTGGGATGCATCGCTGCCTTCCTTTGCAAAATCTGCCAGCCATTTAGAAAAGGCAGTTCTTCACCTGGTTAGCTGCTTTAAACATGGTACTGTACACACTTATTATCACAACCCAAAGGACAGGATCAGAATTCAAAATGACCTTAACGGATTAGAAAACTGGGCCAAAAGTAACAAAATTAATTTCAACAGGTAGAAGTACTACACTTAGGCAGTAAAAATGAAATGCCCAGATATGCACAGATGGGTGACACCTGACTTGATATCAGCACATGCAAAGGGGCCCTAGGGGCCCTAATGGACCACAGGCTGAACATGAGCCAGCAATTGAGGCAGCAGCTAAGAAAGCCAAGGCAATTCTAGGCTGCATCAGCAGGACAATAGTGTTTAGATCGAGTAAAGTAGTGGAAGCACCCTATTCTTATTTGGTCAGGCCTCACCTGGAATAATCCTGTGTCCAGTTCTGGACAACACAATTCAAAGAGGATGTTGACAACCTGGAGGATGTCCAAAGAAGGGCAACCAAAATGGTGGAAGGTCTGGACCCCCCCCCCCCCCCCCAAGCCTTATGAAGAGATCAGGGTCTATTTAGCCTGAAGAAGAGAAGGTTAAGGGATGACATGACATCCCTATTTAAATATTGGAAAGAATGTCATGCTGAGGATGAAGCAAGCTTGTTTTCTGCTGCTCCAGAGAACAATGGATTCAAGTTACAGGAAAAGAAATTCCACTTCAACATTCGGAGGACCTTCCTGAGAGCAAGGGCTGTTTGACAGTGGAACAGACGCCTTCCTCGGAGTGTAATGGAGTCTCCCTCCTTGGAGGCTGTCTTTAAGCAGAGGCTGGATGGCAATCTCAGTCACAGGGAATGCTTTGATGGAGAGTTCCTGCATGGCAGAAGAAGGGGGTTGGACTGGATCAAGGCCCTTCTTGGGGTCTCTTCCAATTCTAGCATTCTCTGAGTCTATGAACTACTGGAAAAGGTGCCATATTGAGGATGGAGTAAGCTTGTGTTTTGCTGCTCCAGAGACTAGGATAAGGAGCAACGGATTCAAATTCCAAGAAAAGCGATTCCACCTAAACATTAGGAAGACCTCCCTGACAGTTAGGACTTCTCTATCCCTCTTAGTTATTTCAGTTTTCTCATGTGGCAGGGTTTTTGCCCCCTTCTTAACTTCTCCTCATGTTCAAGCGCATGTCTTCTCTTCCATGTTCTCATGCTGCCCAAGGGCCCAGGAGTGGCCCATCATCTCCATGGTTCCCTCACATGGTTCTCCTTCCCCTTCTGCCCCAGGGCTTTCCAAAGATGGTTTGACTTTCTTGGGAGCCACAATCCCAGAATTTCCTTAACTATACTCATACCTTTACCTCTGGAAACACTCCTTTAAAGATTTAAGTAACCGATTTCCACTTTATTTCTGCTGGTTTTTGTATTAGTAGGTGATTCCCTACTTAAACTTTGCCTCAGGACCACAAGGTATTATTCATTTCCTTATGGCTCTGGACCTCAAACTTGTACTTCCGAAATCACTTTTTCCTTTTGCTTTTAGGACTAGCAGCCTCTTTGCTTTCAATGGGGAGTTCCTCTGGATTCCTGTTTTTAACCCAGCGGCTCCTGCTTTGCACCGTTTATGTTTATTCTTAAACTCTATAGCACCTCTTTCTTAGATATTCAGATCAGGTCATTTCACAAATACATAGTATAACCCCCTACACTGTTGTTGTTGTGGTTGTCGTTGCTGTTGTTGTGCTCCTTCAAGTCATTTCATGGTGACATGGTGACTCTGAAGGCTTTTCTTGGCAAGATTTACTCAGAGGAGGTTTGCCCTGGCATTTAGGATTTTGGAATATTTGCATGCGCGCAATATATATATATATATATATATATATATATATATA
Organism: Sceloporus undulatus; assembly: GCF_019175285.1. NCBI lineage: Eukaryota > Metazoa > Chordata > Lepidosauria > Squamata > Phrynosomatidae > Sceloporus > Sceloporus undulatus. Next base: position 1,264,441 of record NC_056526.1, on the reverse strand, counting down.
TATGGGTCCTATGTTGGAAATGGGACCCAAGTCTAAACATGAAATTCATTTGTTTCATATATGGTTTAGCTTAATTCTCTTTTAACATCAATACAGAGTTTTTAGCAGTATTGTGTATTTTTGAAAAGGTGGATGCTGCCTTGGATTTTGTGCTGAGCAAAAGACAGGAAATAAATTAAATTAAACTAAATTAATTGAATTGAATTGGATTAAATTTACTTTTGTATTTATTTACGTCTCACCTCTTGTCTCTGTGGATAGAGGCAGGAAAGAACAGTAGCTCAAAATACATCAATAGATGGGCACATAACATCAGCTAAAACACATAATAAGATCAGTTAAAGGAGTATATAAAACTAATACATATTATAATCATTCAGTTTATATCTGGCTCTAAACTAGGTTTTATTGCTTGGAAATGATAATGATAATATCTGGTGCTGATGTTTCACGCATAACAGGGCATGTTCACCATCGTGAGAAACTGACATTATAGAAGGTCTGTTTTTCTGTACACCAGTCACTTGACATGAATTTGGAGTTTTCATTGCAGCTTTCTGGTATTTATTTTGTGTGTGTGTGTTTTGTGTGTGTGTGTGTGTGAGAGAGAGAGAGAGAGAGAGAGAGAAATATCAGAAAGCTGCAATGAAGACTCCAATGGGTTCTTGGTATCCACTGGGTCTGGTTGGAGGAACCCCCATTGATACCAAAGTGCATGGATGCTCAAGTCCCACCATATACAATGGCATAGTAAAACGACACCCTTTACGTAAAATGGCAAAATCCAGGTTTGCTTTTGGGAATTCATTTTTTCCCTCAAGTCCTGGAGGGTTGACTCTGTGGATGCAGAGTCTGTAGATATGGAGGGCCAACTGGTTCAAGAGCCAGCTTCCCTGTCATTGCCAAGTAGGATTAGTCACTAGGATTAGAGTGAGCTGTTCCAGGATTTGAGCCACTTGTTAACATGTTGTGTCGTCCCTAATGTGTCCTGCAGCCAAAGCATTGTGAGTTTGATCCCAGGAATCCAAGGTTGACTTCCATCCTTTCGTACGTCAGTAAAATGAGTCCCCAGCTTGTTGGGGGCAATTGGTGTATACATTGTAAACTGCTTAGAGCAGCGGTTCTCAACCTCTGAGAGTTGAACGATCCTTTTACAGGGGTCGCCTAAGACCATCGGAAAACATATTTCTGATGGCCTTAGGAACCGAGACACTGCAGTCTTACGGTTGGGGGTCACCACAACATGAGGAATTGTATTAAAGGGTCACAGCATTAGGAAAGTTGAGAACCACTGGTTTAGAGAATGCTCAATTCACTATTAAGTGGTATAGAAATGTATATGCTATTGCTATTGCATGCAAAGCTTTGCAGCCTTCCAACAGTCCAACACAGAGATTCCCATGCATATCACTTCCTCTCAACCAAGAGTCACACAGTGCATATATATATATATATATATATATATATATATATATATATATACATACGCACACACACAGAGAGACACACACACAGAGACACACACCCCACTCAGTTCCATGCCAGCCTTCTCTGAAGATGCCAGCCACAGAGGCAGGCGAAGCGTCAGGAGTAAATGCTTCCAGAACAGGGCCACAGAGCCTGAAAAACCCACAAAGAACTTCCAAACAGAATTTGTGGAAGAACCAAAAGGGGAAAATTGAAGCACTCAGATCTGCCTGGAAACGTTATCAGGATTAGGTCCATAAATTGGGAACAAATGTCCTTACAGAATAATTGAAATAGGGGATAAAAACCAAAAAACTAACCAGCCTGTATTAAGCCATCTGACCAGTGGGCACAACTGGGAGTCTGTTCAAACAGTTTGAGCCAGTGGATGTGCCAGTGGCGTTGGCTGTGCCCTGGGCACCAGCAAGAAGTGACCAGGACCCTGGAGAGAGAGGCTGGGTGCGCCAAACCCCCGAGGCCTCGGCTGGGATGGAGGAACTGTAATGGAGGGAGATGAGGGTTTCCTTGACCTCATGGGTTTCCTCCATGGAAATAGTATGGAGTTGGAGTGTGCAAGGCACCGTTGGGATTGTTGGGTGGTGGGGCACTTCTTCTGGGCTGGCGAGCCAGTTTTTGCCTCCTTTTGTGACTGTTTGTGTTTCTGACCATCTGCTTTGTTGCCAGCTGGATGCTCTGTCCCATCTCTCGCTCTTCTCTCTCATCCTCATCCATGCTCCACTCGAGACGAGCCGTCTCCTCTGCTGGGTAACTATGACCTCCTCCCACCATCCTTGCTTCTCCTTCACTCATCCACTCACCCCTTTTCTCCTCATCCTTTCTCTGTCGTCTGGTGGGGTCTTCCTTTGCGGGCGGAGGGCTCCCCACTCCTCTCCTCTTGCTCCGTCCCTTGATGCTCCTTTGTGGTCCTCAAAAGTGTAGCTGCTTGGGGGGGGAGGCATGGGGAAAGGGCTGGGAGGTGATCCGGTATTGGGACCCCCAACAGCAGCCACAGCGTCCAGAAACTGGAATCAAAATCCCATGTTTTGGATCGATGCTGAAAAGAGCCCAACATTGGCCCCATCAGACCTCTGAGGGGAAGGTCTTCCATGGCTGAGAAGGCTCTGTTCTCATGTTTACTCACAATACCTAAGGCTTCAAATGGCCTCACCAGCCCCTTGACTTAGGATTCAAGATGGCAGTCCTTCAGCTCTTTCTAAATCATCCACATTCCTCTCAGCCTCCTCTTCTCCAGGCTAAACATCCCAACGCCTTCAGCGGACTTTGGGCGTCCGTTGGCATAAACTTGTTTTGGATTGCTCTGTAAGCTGACTAAAATAAAGAAAGACCCACAAACTGTTCAGCAGTTGGCTATAATCCCTGTGCGATTTGGGAGCGCTGTTGGGATCCCACCTTTGCAAAGGAAACTGACCGCTCTCCTAATGCATCAGGGTTAGGAATGTAAAGAGTGTTTACTGGTGTTCTTCTCCTCAATAGCTGCATCTACACTGCAGAATTGATGTGTTTGGAATTGCTTTAACTGCCATGGCTCCATGCTATGGAACTCTGGGATATTTCTGCTTTTGTGAGATACTTAGCCCCTTCTGTCAGGTGCCATAAAAAGCTACAAACCCCGATGGACCCATTAAAGTGGGGACAAACTGCATTAAATCTGCAGTGCAGCAGCAGCCAATGTCATAAGAGCTTTTGAGCATTTGGGGGTGGGCTTTCTTTTGTCCTGGGGGGGGGGGGGGGGGGTTAGAGACCTCCAGTTTTTCTGGGGCAGAGGGAACCTGGTCTCCTGGAGAAGAGCCTGGCTGTCATTTGTGGCTGGAACAAGAGAAGGGGCTAGAGCCCAAATTGGGGGTGAAGGACCTTGACCAGACCCCCACCCCCGGGGTTAAAACCCTGGCGCCAGTGAGTCCTGGGGGTGGGACCCCGATGGCATCAGGTTCGGGTGGGGAAAGAGATGGGCTTCGTTCCTAATAGGGCAAATAAATGCTTCTTTAACTTGTCCATAGTCAGCCAAGCAGCAGTTTGGGGACTTTTGGATCATGACTCTGTATTCTGTGACACAGAGCAAATCCTTGCTGAGTTTTGCATAGCTGATCCCAAGATGGAGACTTGTTTTGGAAATCAGAGTACCCCTGTTCTTGGTGTCGATGTTGTTCTTGCCAATAACGTTAGTTATATCCCATGTTTCCCCCCAAATGGAAACTGGGTGAGGGCTGGCAGCTGTGGGGTTCGGTCTTTCCTTCCTTCCCTCATAACCAGAACTGAGAAACATGGGAGACTGAACTAGACAAGCAAGTTATATTGTTTCTCCATTAACTGAATGAGGTTTTCCCATCAGTTCTTGCAGCCAGAGGTGAAAGCTTTCAGAGATCCCAGTCTGATTTCACATTGGAAACAGCTTTCTGAATTTCCTCAGGACAGGGCCTTTTTAGCAGCTGCCCTCAAGCTCTAGAAACTCCTTGGTATCCTATGGTTCTATGAGTGTAGGATGCCAGTGGCATCACTGGGGTTGGGGTCCCCCGGTGTGGTGTCCACACCCCAATGACCTCCTCCCATACCACACTCTTTTCCCAGGGCTGGGGCTCAGAGCAGCTTCACGGCATTAAAAACAGTACAATTAAAAACACAGACATTAAATTAAATTCAAATAACAATAATAACAACTCATACACAACCCTTCCTCATTTTTGTGGTACTAATTTATTTATATATCACTGAACATAATGGTGGTAATAGTTGTGACATAAACAACTAGCAAGATTAAAATGGAAACCTTTAAATTACAGTATCATACGTACACAATAAATGTGTTTCCATATACAGAGTTTTCTGTGGCTAAAGGGAAAATTTGGTAAATCGTGGTTTTTTTAAGGAAAATTTTTACATTGAAAAAAATTAAATTGAAAATTGAATTTTTTTAAAACCCCCCCCCTCTGTTTTCTCTCCCCCCTTGAAAACCCCCCCCCCCCACTCCCCCCATCTCTTTGGCCTTTTAAAAAGATACAGGGAATGCCACAACGCAGTGTTTTGGGAGCAGTAATGTCAGCCCCTCTCAGTGTGTCACTTGGTGACCTGCACCCCTTGCACCCCATAGGGATGCCACTGTGGCACACTCCTGAAGGTGAAGGTAAAGGTAGTCCCTTGACATGAGGGTCTAGTCATAACCGACTCATCTCCCTTTCTAAGCCAAAGAGCCAGTGTTGTCCAAGGACTGCTCTGGTGGCCATGTGTCCAGCATGACTGCACCAAATGCAGTTACCTTCCCACTGAAAAGTGGTACTACTTGATCTCCTGGCATTTTTGCATGCTTTCGAACTGCTAGGTTGGCAGAAGCTGGGACTAGGGACAGGAGCTCACTCCGTCGTGCAGCACTTGGCCTCAAAATGCCTCCTGAGCATCTTCTGATCATCATAATTGGTGTCTTAACCACTAAGCCATCGCATGGCAGGGGGTTGGACTGGATGGCCCTAGTGGTCTCTTCCAACTCTATGATTCTATGATTCTATCCCTCGGCACACTCCTAAGCACCCTTTATTTAAAAAAAAACCCTAAGTTCTCCACAGCCTTTTGGACTAAACAAGTCTTCCTTTGCTAACAGAGGAGCTGCAAAGAGGGGGCCATTCTGTACTCCTGGAAGAGAGGTCCAAGAAGGCCTTGTCTCATGTTCCCACAAATCTCGCCTGGTGGGACTAAGAGAGGGGCTTCTCCTGAGGCTTTCAGGGGCCAGGGGTGCTCCTCAGGTCACACGTTCCCAACTTCTGCTGTGAACCTTCTAATGGCGCATATCAGAGACTGCTGCAAATGTTGCACACATGCGCCATGGAGTGGATGGGAGGAACACATGCCTTTGATCAGATGGGGAAACACCAGCTTATCCCTCTTCCAAAGCTAGATCCCAAGCAGTCCTTGGGGCTGGGTCAGGAATTCCTTCAAGGGGGACGCCGGTTCCTTCGGCTTTCCTAATCCATCCTCTGCTAGATCCGCACATATATACACACGCGCGCACACACACACACCCCACAGGCAGCTCCCAGTTGGATCTTTAATTGAAAAAGCTGGTCCAGCTTGTTTCCTCAAGGGTTTTTGAGGGTCATTTGCCTCCCCGACTAGTCTGACTCTTCCCTCTAATGAGCAATCTTGGCCACTTGAGAATGGCATTAATGTTCACATGCCAGAGAGAGTGTGCACAAGAGGGATTCTCTTGCAAATCAAGAGATTTCAAACATTTTGGGAGGGATCCCTTGAAACTCCCTTTCTACAGAGCAGCCCTGTTTTCTCTGCATGATCCTTCAACCACCAACATAAGTCCCCATCATTGTGGATGTTGGCTGGGGGGCTTCATATGTAGGTTAGGGGGAAACCTGACCCAGTGATGCCAAGATTGAAACATGTGTGCAGAATAATTGAAGGTTGCCTCCTTTGCCTATAATGCATATCCCAATTTATCTTATATTTCTTTGCAAGGGGGCTAGGCAGGAGCATCTATTCCCACGAGCAAGAAATGTTGTGTGTTTTTGATGAAGTGAGTACAGCCCAAGAAGGCAGTGGTGTGGAAAGGAGGACTAGGACTAGCTGGGAGCATTATGCATGTGTACACAAGCAGTTGGACTTTTTTGTCTGACATGCAACAGTCTCATTGAGCCCAAAGCCGTGGAAGTGGTGTTACACATGGATGTACAATTGCATGTGCATTCTGTTTCACATTCATTGGTACATTCAGTTGTGCAACATTGCCACCCAGCAGAAGGTGCATGATGTACAATCAGTGTGTAGTGCAGGGGTGGGGAAAGTGTGGACCAGGGGATGCATCTCACTGACAGGAATCCATGAACCCCCCTCCCCAAAAGCCCCTAACCTCCCTTGGTTGTAAAATATAGTTTTGCTCAAATTGTTGGTTTTTGGCAAGGTTTCTTCAGAGGGGGCTTGCTTTTGTCTTCTTCTGAGGCTGAGAGAGTGTGACTTGCTCCGGGCCACCCAGTGGGTTTCCATGGCTGAGCAGGGATTCAAACCCTGGTCGCCAGAATCATAGTCCAACACTCAAACCCCTACACTATGCTGGCTCTTCTTAGCTCAAAAGCATTGCAAATGTGGTGGTTTCATCCACGCTGCCCATTCCCAGCCTTTACCAATACCCAGAGTGCCCCCATCAGCCAACAGATGGCCAAAATAGTTACAGATAACGATGCAGCATCCTTTCTGGTTGTGTTGGGAGGACTGGTTGTGTGGGTGGCAAATGTTCCCCTTGCAGGTACCCTCCATATGCAGAGAGCTATGGGACAAAACCCCAGTGTGGGAGCTTCGCTTAGCTCTGCTTTTGCCATCCAGTCTCTCTCTGGGCTTTTGGAATTCCACCAAGCATTTCCCAACACGTTTTGTCTCAACTACTGGGCTGTGATAAAATACGTGTGCTTTAAAAAATAACGTAAACTTTGGAAGCAAGTTTGCCTGGGATGCTGAATTATATTCAGGAGAAGCCCTGCTGTGCTTCAAAAGTACAGTACACCATTGGGCAGGCAGAATAGTCCCTGCAACAATGTGTTGTGGATTGAGGTGTCCTGCCGCCCACACCCTTTGCTAGGATATTTGGGTTTTGGTTTTAAAATAGTGTCTTTCAGCTACCCACTCACCCAAACTCTCTGGGTAATGTAAGATGTGTTAAGAGTATAAAGCACAACAGTTTAGTGCTATTTGCTGTGGAGTTGGCTTCATTTTAGGTGACCCTTGGATGGAGAGACCACTAAGGTCATCAGCAGTTGTGCTCAGGGCTTGGAAACCCTCCAAGGCTCATCTTCAAGATCTTCCATGGCTCTCCATTTAAACTCATGGTCCTGCAGGCCTCAGAGTGTTAATAGTGTGGCTTCCATTTGGGGGAGCAGGTGCTTCATGGAATCTGTTGTCTGCTTGCAAACTGCTCTTGAAAACTATCTATCTTAACGTTCCGCACCTGGCAAATCCCATTGTTTCAGGTATTACAAGGATGTTTCAGGTGGAAACCACAGCTGTTTGAAACACCTGTGGCTGGGTCGGGATCCAGGACTTGTAATGAAAGGTCTTTACTAGCTAGGAATGCATATGTGTGTGAGAGACTATATATAGATTATTTGGAGACAAACAGCATTTTTGCTCTGGATCCCAGAAGCATGCATTTAATCTCTCTCTCTCACACACACTCACACAAGAGTTAATAACAAAAACAGAAGTCAGATAGCTTAAAATGGCTTCCAACCTTTTGTACGTGATTCAGTGCAGATGTGCAAAATGCCATCTTCCGTAGGTGGGTGAGGCGACCAGAGACCTGCATGGAGACGCCTTTCAGGGATCATGGGTCTGCTGCAATCCTGGCCAGGAAGATGGAGTCATTGGTGAGGAAACATTTTAACTCTGGGCACCAAAGCTTCTCTGCTTTCTTTGTGTTTGGAAATGAGTTGTTGCCTCTTTCAAGTAGTTTGGATGTAAGGAAGAATTTCTGGATCCAAAGTCTTAAGACCCAAACACCTCCCAGTCTCAGCCTAGCAGATGATGCTTCACACCGCTGTCCTCTTAAGGATGTGGGCGATGGAGTGTCCTAAATGGCGCCTCGGAGGCAGCTCCCTTTTCTTTTCAGCAACTGAAGAAGGCAGAATACAAAACATTTAGCTAATTTGCCTGCGGTCTAATCTGCACAGTAGTAGTAATGCAGTTTGACACCGCTTTAACTGTCATGGCTCCATCCTATGGAATCCTGGGATTTGTAGTTTGTTGTGGCACCAGAGTTCTCTGACAAAGAAGGTTACAGATCTCACAAAACTAAAAATCTCAGGATTCCATAGCATTGAGCTATGAGAGTTAAATCAGTTTCAAACCAGGTAGATAGAGAGAATATTAAAAGTACACTTGTCCCTCATGATTGGTGGAGGATCCATTCTGGACATCCCTGCGAATCAGAAATATCACAGATATTCAAGCCCCATTGATTATAATGGGGGTGCGTTCCTGCGCCCGCGTCCTTTTTTGTCCCTTCCTGCTTACCATCCACGAAGGACCAAAACCGCAGATCCCAAGTCCACGAATGGGAGAGACAAGTGTACTTGGAGGAGAAGCTGCCAGGGATTTTCTAAGCCTGCATTAGTTTAGGAAATATATTCCAAAAATTAATCAATTGAAAGCCAGGCAGCAGTGGGGCTAAAAATAAATTTTAGCTTCGCTTGGCCTTGATTTGCAAAAGTGTCTCCATCCCACTGGCGCCCATCCGGGGCTTTGCTTGCCCACTTTCTGGTTGCGTGATCCTCAGTGCCAGTGATCCTCAGCATTGTTGGGTGCCCACCCTCCCCACCACAGCTGATGAACAAACCTTGAGAGGTGTACGTGTGCATTGGCATGTGTGCCAGCCTAGGTCTATCCTTGCAGACCTGGGGCTAGTGCCACACTCAGAAACCCGTGGAGTGGGAAAGTGCCCCGGACACCATTGTAACTAATGGCTTAATGTTCTCCCCAACTTTTTCCATCCCCTGCCCGCTCTCTTGGTTGCCGCAGCAGTGACTTGCAGGGAAGGAACCTTGTACTGCTACCTTCCCATCTGTATTGCAAAAGATTGTAGGGAAAGCTGATACAAATGACTGGGGACCAGCGGAGCACAAGGACCAGAGCCTGACTGGGCTGCCTATGTTTTTCTCTTTGTAGTGTCATTTTTTGGCAATTGTTTTTGACATCCATTGTTAAATGGATGGATTTTAGAGAAAATAATTGTTGCTGCTAAGTTGACTTTGAGTTATAGTGACTCCATGGATGAGAGGCCTCCAAGTCCCTCAGTCTTGCAGGGTGCACCTCGGAGGGTGATAAAGTCTCCTTCCTTGGAGGTCTTTAAACAGAGGCTAGATGGCCATCTGTCGGAGATGATTTGATTTGGATTCCTGCATGGCAGAATGGGGTTGGACTGGATGGCCCCAGTGGTCTCTTCCAGCTCTACAATTCTATGATTCTATGATTCTTAAACAGCGCCACTCAGGTCTTGCAGACTCAGGGCAGCCATGGCTTCCTTGATTGAGTCTAGCCACTTGTCATGCAACCTTCCTCTTTTCCTACTGCCTTCTACATTATTGTCATAGAATCATAGGGTTGGAAGAGACCTCAAGGGCCATCCAGTCCAATCCCATTCTGCCATGCAGGAAGACGCCATCCAAGCCCTCCCTGGGACAGAGGGCCATCCAGCCTCTGCCTAAAATCCTCCAAAGAAGGAGACTCCACCACGCTCCATTCAGGCAACAGCATCTTCCACAGTTGACCAGCTCTTACAATCAGAAAGTTCTTCCTAACACTGAAATGGAATCTCTTTTCCTGTAGTTTGAATCCATTGGTCTAGATCCTGTTCTCTGAAGCTGCAAGTTTGCTCCCTCCTCAATATGACATCCCTTCAGATATTTAAACAGGGCTATTATCATATCACCTCTTAGCCTTCTCTTCTCCAGGCCAAACATCTCCAGCTCCCTTAATCATTTCTAGTGAGCCTTTTCATAGAATCATAGAATCGTAGAGTTGGAAGAGACCACTAGGGCCACCCAGTCTAACCCCTTCTGCCATGCAGGAACTCTCAATCCAAGCATCCCTGACAGATGGCCATCCAGCCTCCGTTTGAAGACCTCCAAGGAGGGAGACTCCACTATAATCTCCGAGGAAGGAGTGCATTCCACTGTTGAACAGCCCTTACTGTCAGGAAGTTCCTCCTAATGTTGAGGTGGAATCTCTTTTCCTGTAGCTTGCATCCATTCTTCCGGGTTCATGATGTGGCCAAGCTATGATAGCCTCAGATTGCCACCTCAGCTTCTAGGGAAAGTTCAGACTTGCTCTGCTCTCAGACCCATTTATTTGTCTTTCTATCTGCATGACTCTTCTCCAGCAGCACTCTTCAAATGAGTTGATTTTATTCCTGTCCACTTTCTTCACTGTCCAGCATTCACAGCCAGACTTAGAAATGGGGAAATCTACGGCACGGACAATGCTAACTTTAGTATTATCTTGACACTTCAGCATTTGTGTCTAATTCTTTCATAGCTGCCCTTTCAAGTCCTGGTCTAAAGATTTCATGACTGCAGTCTCCATTTTGGTTAATGACTGAGCCAAGGTATGGAAAATCCTGAAGGACCATATATACTTGACTGTCATGTATAAATCAAGGGCAGGTTTTGAGGCCAAAATTATGGATCTCGATATGACCCATGGATAACTCAAGGGTAAAACGTAGGGGCATGTAACAAAGGATGTAAAGGATGATGCCAAGGAAAATGATGCCAAAGAACCTAGAAAATTCTGTGCTCATCCTAAAGGCTGGATGGAGGAGAGAGTAGAGGGAATCCATGCTTCTTTTTGGTGTTCCCATGACGGACTAAGCTCTCGCCTTTTATCACTCTATTCAAAGAAAGGATATATATATATATATATATGAGTTAAAGTATAGTAATTACATTGACCCGTGAATAAGTCAACCCATGGATGAGAGTGGTGTTCAAATTTCAAAGACCTGTGCAGTGTAATAAGGGTGACAATGGGAAAGTCATACTTTCTCAGCCTCAGAGGAAGACAAAGGCAAGCCCCCTCTGAACAAATCCCACCAAGAAAACCCCATCACCTTAACGTTGCTAAAAGCTGGAAATGGCTTGAAGGCATACAACAATGAGCCCCAGTCTATAGGGCAGAAAAACTACACATCTGTTCAGAACGGCTGCTTCTGGCCACATGCGTAGTAATGATCCATTCCTAACCCTGCTGACAGCATTGGGCGATCCTGTAGTGCCTTTGCTGGTGGCTTGCTTGTCTGCAGGCCTGCAGAGCTGAAAGATGTGAGATTATTCCCCAATCAAATCAATAATGCAAAAGTTCTGATTGTTATCCATGCTCATGAAAAGGCAGGGCTCCCCACAGAAGAAGAGGAGGAGGAGGAGGAGGAGGTGGCGGTTGAATTGCTCCGAGGGAGAATCCAGTCAGTGCTGAAAGGGAACACCAAAGCAGGAGCTGAGAAAGACTGTCTCCGGCAGCGGCTCCAGAATTTGGAAGGAGCCCAGCTCTTGGCCCATGCAGCTCAGGAAGGGCTAACAGGCAAGTCTATGGGGGGGGGGGGATCCCTTGTGTCTATGCTGGAATCTAAGGTAGGATGGGAAAGGAAAGGACAGGGAGCAGAACAGAAGCAAGTTTCTCAGCTCTGCTGTGTCCGGCAGAGGGCAGCCAAAATGGTGGAAGGTCTGGAAGCCCCAAGCCCTTTGAGGAGTACCTTAGGAAGACAGGTTTCAAGCAAAGGGGACCCAGGCTGGGGGTGGGATGGAGAAAGGACAGAAGCCTTCAGTTCTCAACATCCTTCCAGAATAAAAAAGCCCTTTGCCTGCTGGTGGAAGGATTGCAAGGAGGAGCCCATTCCAACCTCCACAGGGAGTTCCAGAGCCTGGGGCAGCCAGTGAGAAGACCCCAACTCACATTCCCACCAGTGGTACATGCAAAGGCAGTGGGACAGAGAAGGCCCTTGCATCACGCACGCAGTACTCCTCTGTGACCATCTCCATACATCCCCTCTTCCTCCTTTCTGTACCATCTCAAGTCATCCCAAGCCCCAGCAGTTTTGTGCCTCAGCATCCTCCCTCAGCTCTCCAAGGACTCTTCTAGAGCAAAACATGCTAGGCATTGAACCTTGCCTGGAAGATGATGATGATGATGATGATGATGATGATGATGATGATGATGAT
>NC_056526.1:1202372-1250295 GCF_019175285.1 Sceloporus undulatus | reverse complement strand
TATTCAAGGCAATGAATCGAGTGCTGATTTCTTTTCATTCAGAGTGAAACCCAGGAAGGATCCCACATTGCAGAGACATGAAGCCACCAGCCAATTATGCAAACCATGCCCAGAAGTTTGGATAGTTCCTTTCAGTTCAAGGTATATCCAGAATTAATTCAACATCCATCCAATACAGGGGAGCTATTGGCCAACATGGTTTCAGCTCCACTGCTGTCCAGGGTTTAGATCTGGGGTGCTTGTTAAATACGATATATGCTTGAATATTATTTCTACCACTACGTTGGCCCCTCGTATCTCTTATTCTGCATCCCTATATTCTTAACCATATATTCTCCATTTATATATTCTGAATCCCGCTGTGGGTATTAAATCCTTGAAATAAAAATAAAATAAACATCCCTGGATTCAAATATTCACAGCTTTGAACATATATATATAAAGAGAAGCTGAGAGAAGGCCCACATTGTGGCCTCAGTCCTATGGTTAGAATCACCAATCAGAGAATCTTAGAGTTGGAGGGACCCCAAGAGCTCTCTATTCAGCCCCATTCTGCCACGAAGGAACACAAACTACAGCTCTCCTGAACAATGTGGAGTTGTGAACCATTCAAGAGTTCGCATGATAGGAGTCCCAACTGACTAGAACCATGGAATTACTGTACAGTCATCCCTCCATGTTTGCGGCTTTGATTATTCACGGATTTCATTAAGCTGTCTCTCTAGGACTGTCTAGGTCTCCCGTGCAACTCTGTGGTCAACTTTAACTAAAAGTTGCACTGAAAGACCATTTGTGCTCCCCAGTGCCATTCTATGGTCAGTGTCTGTTGGACATTGACCACAGAGTTGTGCTGGAAGACCTAGAGATTCCTAGAGAGGTGTCCTCTCAGGGAAAAACAGTGTTTTGGTTTATTTGTGGTTTTCCCATATTCCCGGGGGTCTTGTTCCCCTAACCTAGCGAATAGGGGGGACAACTGTAGTATTACTAGTTATTAACATTAAGAGGTATCTAATATCAGTATATGCTGCTATATACATGTACTTATAGTGTAGGTAATATATATATATATAATTATATATATATATCTATAGTACAACTACCTTTGTATGAAAAAGGTTTAAAAATATAAATAAATAAAAAGAGACTAAACATCATGGCATTACTCAGGTAAAGCCCCAGGACTCAATGGCTCTTTTCTAGCTGTTAGTGTTGTGTTGTTATCATCATTATAATTATAATATCTGTTTCTATCTGCTTTTGCCCCAAATTTGGGACTCAAAACAGTAAGTCTAAGAGCACAGTACCATTAAAACCTTACAAAAGTGACCATTAAATGGAATCAACTATTAAAATAGTAAAACGATGATTTGCTTAAAGTAGATATAATTATTAAAAGAACTTAGTTGAGATTCAACAAAGGACTGATGCAGCGCGAGTACAAATGACGTAATGACAACATTGATCCATTCATTGTTTGAAGGCAAGTCAACATGGAGGTAATCCAGTGGATTCAATGGGTCTCCCTAGATTGTGACCCATGTGAAATGGCGACCCATAGAGAACGCTGCTTACACAACCATGAGCTGAATAGGTCTGTTGTGCCACAGCCAAAAAAATACAACAACCATAAAAAGGAACAATCACAGCTGGTGCGCAATCCGGGTTCCTTATCAATTTCTGAGTGGAGAGAGAAGGAGAGAGAGAAGCCACAGATGGGAGCTTTCTCCACCGCCTTCCTCCTTTTGCCACAGGCATTTACACACCAATGCTCCAGGGGCTGCACAGAATCTCTCCATTTGGAGATGCGTAATTTATCTCCGCTCCCCGAAAAGGGAACCAGGAGCCGCTGGGCCCAGGCCAGCGACATCAAGGCGGAGAGCAGCAACGGAGCCTTTACTTCCACCTCATTTCTGGCTACTTCCAATAAGAGGATGGTAGCGTTCCGCATGACTACCCCAAAGATAGGCTTAACAAGACCCTGAAAGTCTTACGGCTGCCCAGGGCTGGCTTAATAAATGCACACAATTACCATATTGCGCATCCGGAGACGGGAAGGAGAGCGGGGAACTGGAGGGAGGCAGAAAGAAGACTCAGTAAAATCCAACTAAAGGCTCTGCTTGATGTCCACAAGTCAATATCTATTGACAGCGACACTGAGAAGCAAAAAGCACACGCCTTCCTTTGCAAAAAAACCAAATAAACCCACGGAGCATGCACATCTGGTTGTTTTTAGAGGAGTAGCTAGTGGTCAGTGATGAAAGTCTTGAATTCTGAGATCAATTCTGCCCCTGACATCCTTGGCTAGCAGTTCCTATACCTGGCCAGGTCTGCTAATGTCACCGCTAAAATTGGTGGGGATTCTGGGGGTTGTGGTCCAATCCTCCACCCCTTTTTCCAAGCTCTGCCACTTTCTCCTCTCCTGCAGTGCCAAATGGAGGGATTGGACTCATCATCCATCTTGCAAGCCTTGGTCACTACAGGAGCCAGAGGTGTGCGGCTGCCAAGAGGAGGGGGCTCTTGAAAGGCAAAGAACACTTAAGGGTCAGGACTGGAAGGGAGTCGACTGGCCATGCTGCCTCATCGTTTACCTGTTCTAGCTGTTAATCTAGACCAGTGGTCCCCGAACTGTGCCCTTTAAGAGGTTTTGGACTTCAGCTCCCAGAAGCCTCAGCCTTGTTGGCCAACCAGCCTGGGATTCTGGGGCTGAAGTCCAAAATCACTTAAAAAAGGACCGTTTGGGGGACCGCTGCTCTAGGCAGAGTACACTGCGCTCACACCTCCATCCAGCGCAGGCCCATCTTCACCAGTGATCAGACCTTCCTCCCAGTCTAGGGATGGAACACTATCCATTCCTTAACTGAAAAAATGGGTTTGCCAAGGGCAAAAAGTGTGAGCAATTTGGTGTGCATCTCCCAAAGTTTTTCGGAATAATTCTGCGCAGAAATACATGTGGGGTTCTCCATGAAAATTGTGCTGCTTGCACAAAAGCACAGTTTCCAGAGACACAAGATGGGCCTTTTTGTGTATAATTTGTTATTTCACAAAAATTACAATTTTTGCATTAGAGATTAATGTTTGTTTCTAGAAAGTGTTTTTGTGTTCCCAGAGACCTACGTAGGAGCTGACCCGACTGTGACTCCCAAACTAGTTCACAGTGTTGAATCAAATGGGTCCACTCCAGACCTACACCCCCCTCCGCTGATTCAATGGGCCTCCTCTAGTTGGAATCATTCACAAGACATGTGTAAATGTATCTCTGGAAAGGTGGTTGCAGAGCTACTGCTTCCAAAGACACACATGGGGGCTTCTGCGCAAAATCATTTCCCCTCTTTCAGAAACAATTGCCTTTTAGAAAGCAGATTCCCCCCCCCCCCAATGCACATCTATCCCAGTCTGACCAGTCTATCCCAGTCTGAGCAGCTTCGGGCCTGGTGGCGCGGCAGCAGCTGGCCTTCAAACATCGTTTCTCTCTCTCTCTCTCTCCTTCCTCTTCTGCCCTACAAGTTGTTCTGTGCCGAGGCCTCGCTTGTTAGCAATTTAAAATGTAATCACAGGAAACACATTTGCAACTACCCAATTAATCTAATAAAGAGGTGCATGCTGTGCCTCTGGCTGACATCTGTGGGGCTGGAGCATTTCAAACCCAGGCAGGTTTCAAGCCAAGGGAACCCAAGTGCAGGGGGGGGGGCAGGGCAGTGACAAAGAGCATCCCTTTCTCCAAAAGCCTTTGGTTCTCAACATCAGACTGAAAAGCCTTTTGCCGTGGCAGGAGGACTGCAAGCCTCTCTAGGGAGGGAGTTACAGAACTGGAGCAGCCAGTAGGAAGACCCCGACTCACATTCCCACTTTGCAGCGATGCCTGAAAAGGGCGTTGGGACAGAGAAGGCCCTGGCACTAAATACCTGCACTCCTCTGTGATCCTCTCCACACACTCCTCTCTTCTCAGTTTCTGTGGTTTCTCAACATGGAAATGTGAGGGGAGTGCAGAGTGAAGCCAAGGTATTGCACCCAGCAAATGAAAAATTAGAATCACAGAATCCTGGAGCTGGAAAGACATGCAGGAAGGGCCATCCGTTCCAACCCACCCTTTCTGCCATGCAGGAACCCACAATAAAAACACAACCCCAACAGATGGGCATCCAGCCTCTCTTTAAAGGCCTCCAAGAAGGAGACTCCATTCTACTCCAAGAGTCCTTCCTCTCAGGAAGTTCCTCCTAATGCCTCCTACTGTGAGCTGCAATCTTCTTTTTCCTGAGCTTGCATCCATTGCTCCATTGTCTCCTATTCTCTGGAGCAGCAGAAAAACAAACTTGCTCCCTCCTCAATATGGCATCCCTTCAGCTATTGACGGGAGTTGAACTATTGATATAACTAACAGGTACAACTCTCATTAGCTATGTGTTGTTTAAAAAATAAGACAGCATGGTGCAGTGGTTTGAGCATTAGACTACAACTCTGGAGAACCAGGGTTCAAATCCCCGCTCAGCCATGTAAGTCATTGAGTGAGCTTGGCACGCCACACACTCTTAGCTTCCGAGAAAGGCAAACGCAAACCTCCCACTGAAGATACTTGCCAAGAAAACCCACACAATAGGTCTGCCTTAGATCTTACCATAAGTCAAGAACAACTTAAAGGCCACACACAACAGCTTTAAAAACAGTGTTCTTTTGGGTGCAGTCCTAATTTTAAAATCGCAAGGAAAGTATTTCTGTTCTCTTCACATGATCATAAATTCCCAAGAAAATAACTTCCACACAAAAGCTTTGAATGTGTTTTTGAACATACTGCAATACTTAAAAACTAAATGTGCTAAATCAGGTAACATATCCCGAAAACTAGGGTGGGGAGATCCAATTCTGCTTCTTCCAGGAACCCTCCACCCTTGAAGCTTGCTCACCGATGGCACCATCATCGCTCAGTGTGCTGAGCACATGCCTTTCTTGCAACTTTCAATGCCCCAAGTCCAATCCTTCCACCAAACCCCATCATGGAGCCTTATAGAATTGGGATGGGAAAGAGCTCTAGTTCTGCTGGAACTCCCAAAATTCACCGGCAGACATCTCGAGGCGCAGGATACAGAGACCAGGATCTCTTGGGAGAGCCCCAACGAATGTCTTGGCCCCAGAGGGGCTTGACAGACCGCCCCTTTCTTAGACGGATTGGGGCTGCAGCAAACCGCATGCCGCAGCCCCAATCCGGCCTTTCCAGGGCATGAAAGCGCTGCACTCATATGGACGCAGCACCCAAAGTAGTGCAGTGATGCCACACCCCATGTGGAGCCGTGCGCAGCATCACAGTGACCCGAAGCGGTGGCGTGGGGCGTGCATTGTGAGGACGCTACACCCGACTCTGCCCCCATGCTGGCCCAAAGTGCCAGTTGTATTGGGCCAGAGTTGCCCTGACCTCCCCCTCCATCTCATGGCTGGGCACCTTGTTCTGATTTAGGATTTAGCATTTACATTTCTATACCATTTATCTAGTGAACGCAGCACTCTCTAAGGGGTTTACAATTGTAAGGCAATTGTCCCCAGTAGGCTGGGTACTCATTTTACTCAATTTTACTGACACTATGAACAGATGGAAAGTTGGTCAACTTTGGAGCCCTGCAGGAATCGAACTCACAACCTTGTGGCTGCAGTACTGGCATTTAACTGCTGTGGCCACCAGGGTCGTCGTCATCGTCATCATCATCCTTGTCATCATCATCCCAACTTTCCAAGAATGACCAACGCTCTCCTGGACTCTTCTTTTGAGACCACCCTTTTGCCCCCAGACGGGGCCTGGATGCCGGCAACGAGGGCATTCCCTCCAGGAGCCACCGCTCGCCCCTGAGTCCCCAGCTGCACAGCGCTTGATCATTTCCCACTCATTATGTATTTTAATTAAACATTTATGTATACAAGAGGTGCCAATCAAAGTAAACCAAGCTAGGGGGGAATTAATGTATTCTCCCACAAGTTAATGAGCACTTTCCAATTCATAGTCCCTTGGAACGAACAAGCGGGTTTTAAATGCAGGGTCAGCGCTGCCAATCTAAGCCCGAGGGAGGAGGAGGAGGCTGGCTGGCAAAACGGAGGAAAAGGGAGGTGGCCCTTCTTTCTCGGCTTCTCTGATTGCCCCTGTGTTGTGTGTGTGTGTGTGTTGTGTGTGTGTGTGTGTATGGAAAGGGTGAGGAAATTAGACAGATTTGACACTCCCCCCAAAAAAAACAAACACTGCAGTGGGACACAACAGGAGCCCTTGGCTGCATCTGCCACTGCGTGAGAAATAATGCAGCTTGACACCACTTTAACTGCCATGGCTCATGCATTGAAATTCTGGGATCTGTAGTTTAGTGAGACATTTGGCCTTCTCTGTCAGAGAGCTCTGGTGCACAGCAAACTACAAATTCCCATGACCTCATAGGATGGAGACATGGCAAGATATCAAAGAAGAAGAAGAGAGAGGAGGACGCAGAAGCAGTCCAGTGGGGGAAGCGGCATTTCTGCTGCTCAGAAACTGTTAGGCTCAGGGTGACCTGCAGAAAGAGCCTGCCAGGAAGGCAAAAACCAACCCAGGAATCTAATCCCAACCACAAGCGCCATGCCATTGCTTCATTCTCCCACAAAGAGGAAGTGGAAGAACCAAGGGCCCTTCATGCCATTTATTTAGTGCTACCACTCTATTTGAATTGCTTTGGTTTTCTCATCCCATGGAATCCTGGGATTGGTAGTTTAGGGAGGGGTATTGAGAGTCCTCAGCCAGGAGCTCCTCTAGTGCAGGAGTTCTCAGCATTTGGTCTTCTAGATGTTTTGGACTTCAGCTCCCCAGAGTCCCAGCAAGTATAGTTGGATCCCCCCCCAAAGCAAAGCCTGCGTTTTCCCCATTTGGCACAAGGGACATGAAACCCACTGGGTAACCTAGGACAAGTCACACTCTCTCAGCCCCAGGAGAAGGCAATGGCAAACCTACCTGTGAACAAATCTTGCCAAGAAAACCCCAGGACAGGTTGCCCTTAGGGCCGCCATAAGTTAGAAATGACTTGAAGGCACACCAGCAGAGCAGCAGCAACATTTTACCATATCCATGGTACTTTGAACATCCACTGATTTTGGTATCCACAGAGGGGTCCTGGGAACAAAACCCCAGCAGTACCAAGGGCCCACTTTACCCACAGGGAGAGATAAGCGTGAAATGGGCAAGTGCTGAGAGGTGTTCAAAGGTGCTGAATGGTAAATTCCATTGACTGTGAGAGTTTATCCCACGGGAGGATTTCTCTTCATTTCGAATGAAAAGAAAGTGGGCTGATAGAACGCTTCATCTGAATTCGCTAGTTTCAGCGGAATTTAGGTGAATGCGAGCTGTGTTCGAACTGGCTTCCCATTGCCCAAAAATATCTTGCCATTGCCTGAAATCGTGTGTGGTAGTCTATCGCACAATAACGTGAAACCCCTGACTGCGTTCAGATTGCATTGGTTATACTCCATTTCCCTTGTCTGATATATCCTCAGTGGCTAAACTCTCTGTAGGACTAAGAATAGGACCATGGCTCTTGTCAAAATGGCTACACTTGTGGAACCCCACTTACACAGCCATGAACAGCACAGCCCATTGCATGTGAGTGGGGATTTACGTAGAGTAGGATCAACTGGGATCCGGCAGTGTCAAATGCATTATTAAATGTGGGCCATCTTCTTTGAGAATAGCTGTTGGACAGTGGATACATTGGCTGCCTTAGGTGATGGGTCCTTCTTTGGGGTTGGCCATCGTCAGGAGTCATTTGTGTCTTTCTGCACAGCAGAAGGATGTTGGACTGCATGGCTTTTGGGGGTCTCTTCCCAACTCTAGGATCCCATGAAAGGGGAGAACCTTTGCACATGGGCCACCAACATTCCCCTCATCCCTGGGATTTGGGGAGGGGTGGTTTCATAGGGTCCCAACTTCCCATTGTATTTTTATCTATTGTTCTATGTTCTTGATTTTATTGTTCTTTCTTTCGTATTGCTGTTACCCACCTCGATCCAATACAGGAGAGGCGGTGGGATATGGGCTATACTAATAAAGTTACATGTATATGTGAAGCAGCCATATTACTGATATTAGATACCTCTTAATGTTAAGTAAACTAGTAATAACTACAGTTGTCCCTCCATATTCACTAGGGTTAGGGGAACAAGACCCCCGTGAATATGGGAAAACCACAAATAACCAAAACACTGTTTTTCCCTGAGAGGACACCTCTCTAGGAATCTCTAGGTCTTCCAGCACAACTCTGTGGTCAATGTCCAACAGACACTGACCATAGAATGGCACTGGAGGAGCTACAAATGGTCTTTCAGTGCAACTTTTAGTTAAAGTTGACCACAGAGTTGCACTGGAGGACCTAGACAGTCCTAGAGAGAACAGCTTAATGAAATCCGTGAATAATCAAAGCCGCAAACATGGAGGGATGACTGTACAGTAATTCCATGGTTCTAGTCTAGTTGGGACTCCTAGTCATGCGCACTCTTGAATGGTTCACAACTCCACATTGTTCAGGAGAGCTGTAGTTGTGTGTTCCTTTGTGGCAGAATGGGGCTGAAATAGAGAGCTCTTGGGGTCCCTTCCAACTCTAAGATTCTCTGATTTGGTGATTCTAACCATAGGACTGAGGCCGCAATGTGGGCCTTTCTCTCAGTCTTTCTCTTTATATATATATATGTTCAAAGCTGTGAATATTTGAATCCAGGGATTGTTTATTTTATTTTATTTCAAGGATTTATATCCCACAGCGGGATTCAGAATATATAAATGGAGAATATATGGTTATAGAATATAGGGATGCAGAATATAGAGATACGAGGGGCCAACTGTAGTGGTAGAAATAATATTCAAGCATATATCGTATTTAACAAGCACCCCAGATCTAAACCCTGGACAGCAGTGGAGCTGAAACCATGTTGGCCAATAGCTCCCCTGTCATTGGGATGGATGTTGAATCCATTCTGGATATACCTTGAACTGAAAGGAACTATCCAAACTTCTGGGCATGGTTTGCATAATTGGCTGGTGGCTTCCATGTCTCTGCAATGTTGGATCCTTCCTGGGTTTCACTCTGAATTTGAAAAGAAATCAGTACTCTGATTCATTGCCTTGGATATCTTTTAAGAGTCTCACTAAAACCTGGAGTGGGGTCACTCCCCCGACTCACCTGGAGGCCACCAGCCATCAAAGAGGGCTCCGCTCTCAAGAAGTCAGTCCTGCCAGGCTGGGTCAGGGTCTCAACTAGAGATGAGAGTCACTTTCGGATACATGGAATTTGGGAGTCAGGGGCTGCCATTATGGGTTCTGGGTCAAGCGATTGGGTTCAGTCCAGGTCCTCAAGGGGACGAAGCCGTGTGGACGTGATGTAAGAGACACTCCTTGCTGTTGCTGCACCGTCTAGGCACTGTTTGCCCATTTTGGAGCTTGCTCACTAACCTCTCTCTCTTTCTCTCTCTCCAGTGCTGAGCATTGGAGAAGGAGGCTTTTGGGAAGGAACTGTGAAAGGACGGACTGGCTGGTTCCCCGCAGAATGTGTCGAGGAGGTGCAGATGCGGCAGTACGACCCACGGCAAGGTAAGCGCCCTGGTGCCACACGACCCACAGACACCAGCCAGGTCTTTTTGCTCTGAGTCCTGTATAGTGGATGGGCATATGCTCAGGGCCCTGGAGAGCTGATGCCACCAATCTTCGGTTGCTCTGGAGTGTTGTAGTGCATTGCTGGGGCTGCCATTTGGGATGAGTTTGAAGGGAATGGGGTTGTACTGTTTGCGGTTTTTGCTTCACAGGAATGGGGAAAACAGATTTGTTCTGTATTCTGAAGCTCCTGTGACTGGTTTGCTGGGGGGGGGGAATGCAGGGTCTGGCAAGAAGATTGGAGATTCCAGTAGAGTTCCCAAGGGGCAACTGGCCGCATGATCCCTGCAATAGGAGGTTTGCAGTCAAGGCTTCAAGACGCGGGCATTCCTGGATGGCAAATCTGTTTCAAAGTGGGTTCCCTTGAATGTAGGAGTTGTTCCATGGAGCGTCCCACCAGTTGCATCAGGTCCAGGGTCCAGATCCAGCTCATTGCTCAGAGAGAGGATAAAGCTGTGGTCAGCCTGGCTATCCCAGTCCCATTCTGTGTCCTGGAGCAGAGCAGAGCCCATACACCGTCAGCCTTTTCAGCTTGCCCCTTGCACTTTTAGCCAATGGGGAAATGCTGGTGTCCCTCCTTACTCATGCATCTGTGGAACACAACCAAGCACATCACCAGGGTCTATCCCAGTGCCATGGCCTGGCAGGATGCCTGTCTTTGATGGCAATGGAGCTGCACCAGTTGGGTGAGGTAGTGATCTCAGAGGCACCTCCATGTCTGGTAGCAGGCGCTTGGAGGCCTACTGTCTCTGGCCCTGGGGCTTGTCTTCTGGCCATGTCCCTGGCCATATCCCCCACCAAAACACAACAGCAACACTCTCCACTTCCTTTCTGGAACACAGCTTATATTAGCGACCTCCCAGGCAATACGATGCCTGCTTTGGTTCAGTCGTGACCAAACTGTTTCCATTCTTGTGATGAAAGCTGGCTGGACTCCAGTGATGTTTTTATTGTTCTGATGGAGCTGTGGTGTGTGAGCATGTGTGCGCATCCTGTGAATGTGCCCCATAACTGACTCTGTTGCCAAAACAACAGCAACAACAGGTTGGATGAGAACGAATGGCACTGCGAGGTGCACAAGATTACAGTTAGCTGAGCTCAAGGACTTGAGATGGCAGAGAAAGCTCATTCGTATTAATAATTTGTTGTAAGCATTCCTGCTTCCTCTCCCGGGGGGAAATAGGATATACATTTTAAAGGTAAATAAATATTTGCATCCTCGATGATCCTTCAAGATCCTCCGCTGAGGAAAAGAAGAACAGCTGCAAGATTCTTCACGCTTTAGAAGTTTGTTGGTGGAAATGCATTTGCACAAAAATAGACACGGTTTTCCTATGCAGAAAAAAACATTGAGAGCAAAAAAATGTACTGGTTTTTGCACTGAAAACTGATGCAGGAAAACTACACTTTTGTTTGTGGGGAGGAAATGGCACAAAGTTTCCTGCATGTATTTTCTGCTCAAACAACTCATCAATGATTTTCTCCACAAGAATACATTTTCTTCACAGGAAAACCACTTTTGTTTAGCAGAAATGAATTTCCCCCAATAAAATGCCAAAGTAGGAATAATGCTTGAAAACTGTGCAGAAAGACTCGCATCCTCTTGGAATGAGGAGCAAAGGTGTTGAAATTGCTTGGTCTTGTTGTGAGGGGATGGAACGGCAGAAGGTTTCCATCCTTAACAAACATATCCAGGGCTGGTTGTGGTGACCATAAAGCAAAATACAGTGGACCCTTGTTATCCGCTGGGGTTTGGTCCCAAGATTCCCCGTGTATAACAAAATCCGTGGATGCTCAGGTCCCATTAAATATTATGACATTGCAAAATGGTGTCCCTTATAAAAAATGGAAAATCAAGTTTGATATTTGAAATTTATACTTTTTGGGAACATTTTCAAACTGTGGATGCTTGAATCTGTGTATAAAAAATCAGCGTATAAGAAGGGCCAACTGTACAGCAAAGTCCAACATCTACAAAACCTACAAAAGAGCCATACAGTTAATGCACAAAGTGCATCATGCAAGCTTTTGAAGGTCCACTATCTACTCTGCATCAGGAAAAAGGTGTTTTGTAAAACCATAAAGGAGAAGAAAAATGGCAATGTTAAAGTCATGGGCCTACATTTTGTATCAGATGTTGTTTCTGTTGTAGTTCAATTGGCTTGGAGGCATCGCAATGCAAGTGGAGGACCACTTCCCAGTAAAAACTCTGACATTCATAAACAGTATCTGAGCGTTGCATGTTGGACCATCATGGTTCCTGAGACATCACTGAGGGCTAGAAAGTTGCTTTAAAACAATGGAAGCTCTTGGGATGCAGAACAGAGTGCTGGCCAAGGCAGAGAATTAGGCCAGCCCTGCCTTTAGACTTGAGGAGGACATAAGGCTTTCTTGGGCTTCCATCTTGAAACTCCGGCTGCTCCTGAATCCTGGAAAGGTCTCTTTGCAAGACATGATTGACCTGGAGAAAAATGTTTCCTGGTACTTTGGCTTTTGAACATAGGACAGGATTGCTCTTCCGCTGGAGCTGGGATGGAAGCAGTAGTTTCGGGAGGAAGGAGAGAAGGAAATCACTCTCTTAGGCTTTTCCCATTTGCTGAAACCGAGTTGTAAAATGGTTGGGAAATGTGCCAGTATCATGGAGGTGGAGGGGCTCCAGCCAAAACCTGCATCTCCCTCCCAAACCTGGGCCTTCTTTTTGTAAAAAGAAAAATCACAGTCTTTGCAATATTAACGTTCTTGTCGCATCCAAATGTGCCATAACTGCATTAAATGCGTCACTTATGACTTGCTCTGCGCAGAAGACAGAACTGCTTGGCGTTAGCTTTTGTGGTATTCTTTTTATTAACATCAAAACACAAAACAAACAAATCAATGAACAGATCAACAGACACTAAAATAAGACCGTTATTTACATTTTACGCCTTTCGTTGTTGCTTATGATAACTTCCCATCTAGTCAGTATTTCTCATTAACATTTTGTTCCTCCAAAAATGTCCCCGTTTCCCTCGTTCTTCTAGTTAGAAAACCTTTCCTTTTATTTTAAGCCTTTTATTTATTTACTTGTTTCTGTTGTTGTTATTTTCTCTTTCTGTGTTTCTCTCAGTCTTTCCTTTCATTTACCACTATCAGTCTGTTAATCTGGCTTCATAGGATGCCTTTGAGACTTGTCCATTTTATTTTCCATGGTTTTAAGACTGGACTTAAAGACTTTAAGTTCTTTGTTTTCTCTTGAAGTCAGGGCCTAAGTCTCTCCATTTCCATCCCGTCTGCCGTCTTGAGCAAAGGTGGCATTATCAGAGCAATTGCATTTCGTTAAATACTTGAAGGTTGTCCTTTAGGCTTGAAAGAAACACCTTCCCTTGGCAGTTTTCTTTAAGAAGAACTATTTGGGTTTAGCCTGAAGAAGAACAGCGCAGTTTGCTGGAGCTCATTCTATAACTCATTCAGAGGCACAAAACGCCTCAGATTTGTACAATGAAATGGCAAATATATCCGATATGAGAGGAAACTTCCTCATATCTAAGTTTTCCTATTTCGAAAACGGGGATGTTGAAGGGGGCACTGAAAACGGAAACGACACATTTTGTATTGATTGATTGACTGAATTTGTAGCAGCGACTGAGGGATTGATTGATTCCCCCCCCCCAATACTGAGGTGCTGTGAGAGGGGGGCATTACACCTCGCGTCTCGTTTTGATGCTTGAAAAACTTGCAGGGAGGAAGAGCCCTCGGGAGAGAAAAAGTAACTTTCCTCTGAACTTTGCCAGTTTTTCTTTTCTCTCTCTCTCTGCCAGCCTTTCTCATCTTTCATGGAGAGTCCGAAAACCTTCCACACATCCACATATAAAAGTGTGTGTACTGTATCTATGTGTGTGTGTGTGTGTGTGTGTACACATAAAATTAAAACGCTGCACAATGGGAAGGTACCCCGCAAGGGCAGCTAATCCAACCCTCTTCTGCCATTGTAGGAAATCCAACTAATGTACCCCTGGAAGGCACCCATCTAACCTGGGCCTTAAAAACCTCAGAGCAAAGGGACGCTTTAACAGTTTTTTGTCTCCGCCATGATCAGGCCTTTCCTAAAGGTAATGAATTCTGCTCAGTCCAGACCAAGACACCTCCAAACACTTGCACAGGCACCCCCTTCTTTTTGACAGGTCGTTTTTGTATGTCCCACTGTATCAATAGATCTAAATTGCACTTTCGAACCCTGATCCACACTTTCAACCACACACTGCTTTTTATCTCTCTGTCAGCTTGGCACCATCTAGTGTTAAGCCTTGCATTTGCAAGCTAAAAAGAGACCGGGTTCCTCTTTCATCTGATTCCACTTTTTGACTGTCTTCCAGTCCCTAAGCCATCAGATAAGTGGGGGCTTCCTATATGGATAACAAAAAGTTGTTGCTGGGAAAATTGCTTTCCCTTTCAGCGACTGTATATAGCAACTAAACTCAGAAGGGAACAGTGGAGCCTCCTAGATGAGTCTTTGGCCCGAGACAGACCACCTGAAAATGGTTGTCTGCAGGCACTTGTTTTAACTCCGGAGGGATGCCACAGCTGCCTAACCGCGCAACGTCCCTCCGGAGTAAAAAGAACCAAGTTCTTCCAGGTTCTTTTTGTGGTGCCTGGGTTACATCATGAGTGTGCCACTGGCGTACTCATGATGCAAGTGGTGTGCAGTGGCGTGTGGACACTGCGCTTCCCCTGCGTCAAGATGGCGGCACCCGTGTGGATGGGACACTGCCACCATTACACCCTAGGGTTCTGGACCATGCGGTTGCTGCGCGGTCTGGAACCCTAGCATTGCCACTGCCACGCTGCTTTTGGCCCATCTGTCTCAGGCCATACTTAACCCAGAGTCCTTTAGCTGTTTTGATCTTCAGCTCCCAAAGCCCCAGCCAAGACAGCAAGAAAGAGGAATGCTGGAGTTTGAAGTACAAATTGTCTGGAGAACCAGTGCCTAAGAAGCCATGCTATAGAAACAGAGGGCCTGAACAGGCATGCCAAAATAAAAAGCTGCTTTGGGTCACTTTGGAGGTATGCTGTTTCAATGCTGCATGCGTCCTAAGAGGCTGGAAGCCGCACCAAAGCTATGTTCCAGTCCTAAGGACTGGAGCACAGCTTTGCCACTGCCACACTGGAATTGGGGTGGGGGGAGCCCCTTTCTCTGACTGAAATGAGGCAGTATATAAAAGGAGACTTGCAAATGGAGCCACCAGGACTGCCTTTCTGTCTCTGCCAAGCTGTACATCAGTTGCTTAAAAGGCAGCTGCAATGCCCGATGCCTTGACAGATTGCCATCTCTCCTTGTCATTTTAGTGACTCTTCTATTCACGTGGCTTTTATAGGGTGACCTGCCCCCTTTTTAGTGCCAGTGGGCATAGAAGAATGCAGATGTCAAATGGTCATATTGAAGAGGGAGCAAACTTGTTTCCTGCTGCTCCAGAGAACAGGATCCAGAACAATGGATGAAAGATACAGGAAAAGAGGTTCCAGCTCAGCTTTAGGAGGAACTTCCTGACAGAAAGAGATGTTTGACAGTGGAACATATTCCCTCGGAATGTAGTGGAGTCTCCTTCCATTGAGGTCTTTAAATAGAGGCTGAATGGCCATCTGTCACAAGGGATGCTTTGATTGAGATTTCCTGCATGGCAGAAGAATGGGGTTGAACTGGATGCGGGCCTTTGGGGTCTCTTCCAACTCTGTGATTCTATGTCCAGGGATTCACCAAGGTGAGGATCGACCTTTCCTGGTTAGACCAAGAGTTTTAGCACCTGGAGAAGCTCTATTCACCACTGAGGTAGCATGGTGGTCATGCACCCCTGAAATAACGCATGGGCCCCTTCTCACATTTTGCCATTGCTATATAGTGACATCAGTAAATATTTTTCACTTTACCAGTACCAACAGTTAATCAGTGTGTGTGTCTGTGTCTGTGTGTGTGTGCGCGCACACACACACACACACGCACATGCACACACACACAGAGACACATACTGATTAACTGTTGGTACTGGTAAAGTGAAAAATATAATCATAGAGTTTGAAGGTGGCCTGCAGATCAATTGAATGTGCATGTGGTCAAAGCATACTGTTACTAAGTTCCTTCAGCATATCATAACTGATGCAAATTGTGCATGAAGAGAGGCAACTTGGTGTAATGATCAGAATGGATTTTTCTGCTGGCTGGGGGTTAGAGTAGATGGCCCTCAGTGTCCCTTCCAGATCTATAACTGTACAGATCTACAAGTCTGGATTGTTGTGAGGATCCAGCGGAATGGGAAGGGATGGCAATTGCTGCTTCCAACTTCTTGGAGGAAGTGTGGGATAAAACATGTACCAAGCAGAAAAAGAAAGAACTGGGGGCGAGGGAGTTTTGAAGAAATCTTAACCTCGTGGAATCTTGTAAACAGGTGCAGAGAGCCAGATGACAGTGAGGAATGGTTAAGAAAGTCAATGCGCTTTCAGGAGGATTCCCTGAGGAATCGGTTGCCTGGAGGAGCAGGAGGGTTGCTTGTGTTTTCGTTCTGTCTTGGCAAGAGCTGGAGTTACATGCAAATCTTGGCCACTGAGAGCGTAAGAAGCAGAGGTGTCAGTGGGGAGAGGAGCACTCTTTGGGGGGGGGAGTCTCTTCTTTGGGGGTCTTTAAACAGAGGCTGGATGGACATCTCTCTGGGGTGCTTTGATGGTGAGTTCCTGCATGGCAGAAGGGGGCTGCAGGGCCCTTGCGGTCTCTTCCAACTCTAGGATTCTACAATTCAGCTCAGGGTTGCAGAATCAGAGTTGCACACAAGGTCACATTGCACATGGATGCACATTGTGTGTGTGGTTGTGCATTTGGCTGGACAACCATCATTTCGTTTCAGTTGTGTGCATTGCCATTCAACACAAGATTTCCATAGCATGGTTGATCCATGCCTCTACATGGAGAGATTTACACACTGACCATCTCCAACATTGGGTCTCACCCATGGCCACCGGAGTCAGCCGGTCTTGCACATAGAAAGGCACAGAAGGTGCTCAGCTCCATGCTGGCTGTTTGGTTTGCTGCCTCCACCCCAAGAGCAGAAAAAGGAAGCTCAGGAGCCTTTGGGGAATGTGTGTTTTCTAGGATGAGGCTTTCTCAGTGTGGCAGTGGGGTGTTTGTGAACACTGGGCACGAACACTCAGCGGCCGTTTGCTGAAGGGGACACAGGACTGATAACATTTGGAGCCCGGAAACGGTTGAGAGCTGTGATTGACAGGGCCAGACAGATTGCTCTGAGCAAGATGGGGAAATTGCAATCTATCATCTCAAAACACCGATAACCTCTCATCTCCCTGAAGGTTCGACAAGTGAGGCAGAATCCCAAACAGGGCCTCCTCTGCCCCCCTTCCCCTGCATATTTGGGACCTGATCCTGCAGACACTTGCTGGCACCCCTTTTCTCTGGTTCTTTGGCTGCATCCACACTGGAGAAGTAGCTGGTTTGGCACCGCTTTAACTGCCCTGGCTCAAGGCTATGGAATTCTGGGAGTTGGAGTTTGTTATGGGGCCCAGCAAAAAACTCCAGCTCCCAGAATTTCATAGCCTTGAGCCAGGGCAGTTAAAGCGGTGCCAAACCAGGCTGTTTCTCCAGTGTGGATGCAGCATTTTGTGCCTTTTTTGACATGATAAATGTGATCTTTTGTGCAACTAACCACCTTTTGGTTGTTTGAGGAGAAAACCAGAAACATAACATGTGGAATGGGGAGGGATCATTGAAGTCAAGGGTCATCTGGAACACTCCATTCTCAATCCACAGCTTAAAGCACCCCAGAGAGGTGGGCATCCAGCCTCTGTTTGAAGACACTCAATGAAGGAGACTCAGATTCTCAGAGATGGGACAGAATCTATTCATAGAATCATAGAATTGTAGAGTTGGAAGAGACCCCAAGAAGGGCCATCCA
Source organism: Sceloporus undulatus (assembly GCF_019175285.1). Lineage (NCBI taxonomy): Eukaryota > Metazoa > Chordata > Lepidosauria > Squamata > Phrynosomatidae > Sceloporus > Sceloporus undulatus. The sequence goes on along the minus strand of NC_056526.1, from coordinate 1,232,727 downwards.
GTCCCACCCCAATCTGCCATGCAGGAAATCTCAATCAAGGCATCCTCGACAGATGGCCATCCAGTCTCTGCTTAAAGACCTCCAAAGACAATAATATTCCACTGATGAACAGCTCTTCCTGTTAGGAAGTTGTTCCTAATGTTTAGGTGGAATCTCTTCTCCTCCAGTTTGAACCCTTTAGTTCATCTTCAGCAGAGCACAAGCTTGCTCCATGACATGAAACATGATGTACCTCCAGGTATCTCAAAATAGCTATCATGTCGCCTCTCAGTCTTATCTTCTCCAAACCAAACACACCCAGCTTACTCAGCCATTCCTCATGAGCCTTGGCATCCAGTCTTTGGCCATCTTGTTCACTCTTTTCTGGACACATTGCAGCTTGTCTCTCTTGAATTGTGGGACCCAGAACTGGACCCAAGACTCCAGGTGAGGTCTGTCCAAAGCAGAATAGTGTAGGTACTATGACTTCCCATGCGCTTGTTGATGAGTTGTACTGCAATGCACTGCATTAAATGTTCCTCATAGAGCTTATTTTCCCTATGGGTTTGATTCATGTACCCACCGTGGGTCACACAATGCAAGTTGCGTGATGGATCCCAGGCTGGATTTGAGAGCAGAGCAGCATGGTCAGAAGGCAAGGGGAGTGGCCATTTGAGTGGCTCCAACATTTATCATGCTCAAAGGCTCTTTTATAGATTATGTAGCACTACCACGTGATTCTTTCCAGGGAGAGCGCAGCCCAAAACAGCAAAGTCTGGTGCTCTTGGAAGGAGAGGGAGGAAGCCACAAGGTCTGCAGGAGGAGTTTTTGTGTTGCTCATGCTGCAACTATGTGTTCTAGTGGTGGCTTTGAGGTCATAATACTCTTCCAGGTTTTAGCCACATGAGGAAGGAATTAGAAAAATAGAGTCATAGTTTGAAGGGATCCCAAAAGGCCATCCATTCCAACCCCATTCTGCCATGTAGGAAGACACCATCCAAGCCCTCTCTGTTGCAGATGGCCATCCAGCCTCTGTTTAAAGACCTCTGAAGAAGGGGACCCCACCATCCTCCGAGGCAGCAGCGTCTTCCACCATGAACAGCTCTTACCCTCAGGAGGTTCTTCCTAGGGTTTAGGAGTAATCTCTTTTCCTATAGCTTTAATCCATTGCTCTGTGTCCTAGTCTCTGGAGCAAAAGGAAATGAGCAGACATTTAAAAGGCTGTCCAAGATGCTGAATCTAGTGGGGACAGGATGCATTTCAACACTGAATAGCTCTTCCAAAGTTTGGATGCAAATCCAGAGCGCATGCCATGTCATGTCCTGCTGTCATGGAAGCCACTGGCCACCCCTGGGCCCAAGGCTTCAAGACCATTTCCTGCCCTGCTGTTCTGCACCAGACAACAGCCTTTTCTTGTCTCTCATTCCTCTCTTGTTGTATCTCTTGTTGTCTCAAGAAGGAGCTGCAGCTGTCTGGACCCATTTATTCTTGTTAAGTTTTGTTTTCCTGCACATGCTGAGACATGCAAATACGCCTTCCACAGAAGCACCCCCACCTCTTTCAATTTGAAATCAGCATCTGAAATCAAACAGCGGCAGATGCCTGCAATCAAGAGGGAAATTCAGCTGTTCCTTTCCCCTCCACTTGCTGTGTGTGTGTTTGGTCTCAAGACCTCTCTTTGCTCCTTGTCCAGTTACATTCATCCCTGTCTCTGCATCCTATGGGAGATTGTTTTTTCCTCCTCCTTCCCCTTGCGAAGTGTCACCGTTGGTCAACATTTTGGTGCCAACACCTCCCCTCTCAGCAGGAGGAATGTTGCTGGACATTCAGTGCTGTCACTGCAGCTCAGATAATTCTCTGAGGACATCAATAGAGTGATTGCGCAGAGGCACAGGGTCAGCTGGCATCTACCAGGTTTTGGCATTTTCGTGACCCTTCTAGCATACTCCTAGAATGCCATATGGGCTCTGTGTTGTTACAAACTATGGGATTCCTGCACAGATGGAAGCACAGACCAGCGTTGCCCATTAATGAATGATGGGCTTCCAGACAGATTGCTCCTGGTGCCACCAAAGGCATCCTGCAGCTATTCTGTCTTTTCCTACTTAATGGTGGAGAAGAAGCCACAGGAGGAGGACACGAGGGGCTCAGAATGGAAGATGTTTGCAGGACGATTCCTCACAGCACCAAAGCTGGAAGTCCCTTTGGACTCTGGTTGCAACCCTGTGGGTGTCTTATGCGTGCCTCACCCGCCCATGGAAATACAACTATTTTGTCTGTTGGGCAGCATCTGCACTCAAGGTGGTGAAAGAGCAGTTACACATGCACTGATATTGTAAATGTAAATCTGCATGAGGTGCAGACTCAGATGTGCATAGTCAACTATGCATTGAGTTGCACAACATTGCTTTTCAACACAAGGCTTGCATGGCAAAACCAATGTGTAGCTTGATGTGAGGAGATCGACAGTCCACAAACTTTGGCTCTTGGCCTTTGATGGTCTGCCTCACAAGTAAGAAACCACCCTCAAAAAGACCTCCTCAGGACGCATTGTGGGCCTGATCCACCAGGTGGTTCCCAGGAGACTCTTCCTATGCATTTCCTTCCACCAAGAGGCTTGCAAGAATGTCTCTGGACAAGTAGCTCTGGCTTTGACTTTGACTTTCCCTTCCAGTAGGCACCAGCCTAGAGATCCCAAGAAAGCCATAAGTTTACTTACAAAGAGAAAAACTTTTACTGGAGAAAACGTACAGTGCATAGAGACATTTCCCACAATAAAGAAGATTGGACAGATAGATGTCGTACAGGGAAGAATCAGCCTGTCTGGACCTTGCTGGTGGCATACGGAGTACAATTTATAACATACTTCTTTATAGGCTCACATAGCTGGTTAGTAACTTTCTCAGCATAATGTTCAGGGAAATATCAGCCCCTGATATGGAAGCACTTCAGGCCCCACATTGAAGCAACTGCAATGGATCCAAGCTACAGGAAAGGAGATTCCACCTAAACATTGGGGGAAACATCCTGAGAGTGAGAGCTGCTTGACTGTGGAAGACGCTGTCGCCTTGGAGGCTGGTGGAGTCTCCATCTTTGGAGATTTGTAAACAGAAGCTGGATGGCCATGTGACAGCAATGCTTTGAGTGTGTATTCCTGCATGGCAGAATGAGGGTGCACTGGTTGGCCCCTTGGGGTCTCTTCCAACTCTGGGATTGTGTAAGTGTTCTCCATTACAAGCCACATGCTCCATTCTATAACAATCACTACAAATCCCATGTTGAAACAGCCGTACATTTTGTTGCCTTGGTGCACGTTCCCTTGTTCCACAGCCCTCCAGTGAACATCTGGAGTGGTCCATGATGCTGTGGCTTCTCTGCCTAAGATCACTGCCCTCTTCCCATCTCTTTTTGTTTTATCATAGCCATACAACACCAGAGAGATAGCAAAGGCGAACTGTAAAACAGGGGTGGGCAGCAGGCAAGGCCCAGGGGGCTTCCATCACACCTGCTCTTGTTAAAATATAACCAGCCCTTTGGCCCCTAAATGCCCTTCATGGGACAGGGAACTGGGGCCAAAAATAATAAGGCCCATCTTCCGGTTTATTAGTTTTTATTTGTTTTAATTAATCTTTTTAGTATGAATTTTTAATACAACTGTGATTTAACTGTTATTTTTAGAGGGGCAGGGTAGAACTCAGGACTATAGTGTATTGTTATTTTACTAAGATTTGACTATTTTACTGTAAGCTGCCTCGGTCCTAATTGGAGTAGGGGGGATATAAATAAAAGATGAGGATGATGATGATGATGATGATGATGATGATGATGATGATGATGATGATGATGATAGAATGCTAGAGTTGGAAGAGACCCCAAAAAGGGCCATCCAGTCCAACCCTTCATTCTGCCATGCAGGAACTCTCAGTCAAAGCATCCCATTGACAGATGGCCATCCAGCCTCTGTTTAAAAACCTCCAAAGAAGGAGTTTCCATCACCCTCCAAGGCAACGTCTTCCATTGCCAAACAGCTCTTACTGCCAGAAAGTTCCTCCTAATGTTCAGGTGGAATCTCTTTTCCTGGAGCTTGCATCCATTGTTCTGGCTCCTTTTCTCTGGAGCAGCAGAAAACTGCTGCATCCTCAATCTAGGGTCGTGTTCCCACTTGCCTATAAAGCGGATCATGAAGCGAATTAAGAGTTGTCATTCCCACTGATGCCCAAATTAGTTCCTCAATGCCCCGGAATCGTTTCCACTGCGATTCGATTCAAAATAGAATTATATCGTATAATTCGAATTAGATGCCTGTATATAATGTGGGTTATTTTTGAAAGCAGGGTACGATTCGCTGTATCCGAATGGGGAGGAAAGGGTGTCTGATTCGGGAACCTGGAGATGGGAGGAGCAGCCCTCAAGGGGCTGGCCTGGGGGTGTCACCCTCTTTGGTCTCTTTCTCCATCGCTAGCACGATTTTCTTTAATTCGCATAGCCTTTCCCCCGGTGGATTGCAACCTCCCCTCTGCTCCACATTCATAGACCAATGTGGGAGGAGACCCATTGAACACAATTTTAACTATTCTTTTTTCGCCTCTGCCTGAGCAGCAGATGGGCTTTGCAGGACATGGCTGCTTGATCGCCCCCCAGACAGCCCAGGGAGCAATGGGGGAGGCAAAGGGATGTTGGGAAAGGAGGCTCCTTCCAGAGGAACTATAGGATGGGCTTTGCAGGACATCCCTGCTTGATCGCCCCCCAGACAGCCCAGGGAGCAATGGGGCAGGCAAAGGGATGTTGGGGAATGGAGAGCCTGGACGCCTGAGAGATCTGAGGGGGCGGGATCGAGCCTTATCTTCTCTCTTCCCCAATGATTCTCTCCCCAATAATGAAGCCCGCTGCCTTCTCCTCCTTGATCCAATTTGCCAAGCCTCCTTCTAGTCTGGAGAGACACAACAGAAGAGCCTTGGATGCAGCCGATTTTCATTGGCTGCCCCTCCCCCCCAAAAAACCCCAATACTTGTGACATCTGAAGCCAACGCGCTTGATTGACAGCTTGCGGACACAAATGGGAATGGGGAGCAAGTTAATCCGCTTAAAATAAAGCAATTTAAAATAAATGGGAATGAAAACAGGGTCTAAATGAATCAAGGTAATTTGCCCCTTTTGGTAATGGAAACGATGGAAAAAATTCTAATTATTCCCAGAACATAATCTGAATCAGAATTGCTCCAATATAATCCGTTTTATCTGCCAAGTGGGAAGGCCCCTAACACCCCTTCAAATACTTAAACAAGGTCTCTTAGCCTTCTCTTTTCCATACTAAACATCCCCAGCTCCCTAAGTCTTTCCTCATAAGACATGGTTTCCAGACCTTTCACCATTTTGGTCACCTTCCTCTCCAGTTTCTCAACATCCTTTTTGAATTGTGGTGCCCAGAACTGCATTATTCCAGGTGAGGCCTGACCAAAGCAGAAGAGAGTGGCACTATTACTTCCCTTGATCTATACTTCTATTTATGCCGTCTAGAATTGCATTGACCTTTTTAGCCGCTGCATCACACTGAAGAATTAAAAAAAAATTGAGTTTGCCCTGGGGGGGGAGCAAGGGGGGCTCCAAACATGTAGATGCTTCTCTACAGTCCCTAAAGATCATTTTGAGCATTTTGGAGCACCCCATAGAGATGTATTTTGGGTATTTTGACCCTGGAGGGTCTCCAGGAACCACTTGCAGCTGTAATTCCCCACCACTGTAGAAGATCTTGTGGCTACGGAGAGAATGCCACTTCTGCTGAAGAGCTGATGTTTGCAAGCTTAGGGAACCATGCCAAATGTGTATTTAGGTGCATGTGGTGCTGGTGGTGGCAGCGTGCCGCAAAGTCGTTTCCGATTTATGCCAACTTTATTTCACCTATACTCCTAGCTTCCACTTACGCTGCCCCAGGCACAGAGCAAGGAGCTCAGAGGTGTATAGATGGGGCCGTCCTGATGCAGTGCCCTCCAGTGCCCAAAAAATGGACTTCTTTGACAACGCTCGTATTCCCTGTGGCAGGGAGGTGGCTCTAGCAAAACTGAAGACCAGAGAAAAGCTCTTTGGGAGGCCTAATCCTGCTGCCCTTGGCGCTGTGCAGTTGCCCAGCTGAAAAACTGGCAGACCCCTGGCAGCTTTATCCTGGGCAGGAGTCGCAGAAAGAGGTGTGGGGAGGAGGTTGAGGGGAGGGCTGCCTTAATTTCAGAAACTTGGCACACTCCTCCAATTTAAAATTAGCGAACAGATGGTAGAGACGGACTGCAGCAAGTGATGAATAATAAAAGTGGGAAGGCATGAATGTACGGAGATGTCTGTACACAAATACAAGGCACCTGGGACCTAAACAGGAAGGCTCTGGGCTCCCTTCTGGTTTGGGCTGGGCTGCCTGAGAGCATCCAGGACTAGCCAAGGAACCGGGGACAAGAGGATCCCCTGATGCTGGAACCATGCAGGTTTGCAGGCCGCATTAGGAAGAACAGAGGCCAAGAATGTGTGTGCATGTGTCTGTGTCTGTGCCACCTCAGTGTCCTTGGCATCAGGCAGGTGGGTCTGTGCAGAGGATGAGTCCCCAGTCCTGAATTAATTTGCATGCTGATCTGTTTGCTGCAACTGCCTGAAAAGTTTTCATATTCAGAAAGGAGACCAGATGAAATGCAGTGGTGAGGATTCAGAGACTACCCAGAGTGACTCCTTTTGGTCGTCCTTAGGATCCTAGAAGCCAAAATGGGCAAACTGAGGCTAAGATGTGCTGAGTATATCACAAATTGATTTGCCTCATTGGAAAGGGTGCTCATGCTTGGTGAAGTGGAAGACAACAGGAAAAGGGAAGGGCCACATTAGCCACCGCTTTGTTTAGCACAAGGGTTGTGTCACACAATTAATGTGCACCTCCACATGCAGAGATTTGGCATCTGAGCCTAATCCTGCTTCCTCCTGTCCCCCTGAGAATGCCATGGATGTGCCACTTCTTGCCTGGTCTTTTCTGCTGTGCTTCTGGAAAGATGATAGCCATTTTGCCCCCAAAAGAGAACACAATGAGGGAGGCAATGAGTTTGAGGGGTCAAATGCTGGGACATGGAAGATGCGGCAGTGAAGAAGTCAACTCCCCATCACAGACACAGAACTGCCCCATCTGCCCAAAACGTACCCTAAATAAGAGTGAAAGAACAAAAACGTCCCAAGCCTATGAATGCCCTACTCTGGGAATGACACTTCTATCCTAGAAAGAGTGATCTGTTGGATTTAAGATGCAAAGGGATAAAAGCCACTGTTCTAACATGTCTCCCCTTTCCATGCCCCTTCCCACCTCTGCCCATGCCATCCTCATCTAGCTGCCTTCCCCCATCCAGCCTTACCTGTCCAGGTATTCAGGGGGAGTCCTTTTCTAGTTCTTTCGTTGCCACCCATTCTCCCCATTCTTAATCTTCTTCTATCCCCATTTCTATCAATGTTTGATCCCAGGTATGCGAATTCATTTACTGTTTCTATTTCTTTGTTATCTAGGTTGAACTTGTGAAGGTCCTCAGTGGTCATTATTTTGGTTTTCTTTATGTTCGACGTTAAGTCTGCCTTTATACTTTCCTCCTTGATCTTCCTCAATACAGTAGTTGTTCCAGGTTCGGGAGGTTTTCTGCTAGTATTATGGTGTCATCTGCATATGATAGATTGTTGATATTCCTTCCGCCTATTTTCTCTCCTCCTCCTCCTCCTCCTCCTATGTCCAAGCCTGCTTTTCTTATAATATGTTCTGCATACAAGATGAACAAGTAGGGTGAAGGGATGCAGCCTTCTTTGTCCCCTTTGCCAATTGGGAACCATTCTGTTTCTCCGTCTTCTGTTCTGATAGTAGTCTCTTGCCGTAGAATCATAGAATCATAGAGTTGGAAGAGACCACAGGAGCCATCCAGTCCAACCCCCTGCCATGCAGGAAACTTCTCATTGGGACTATCAGATGTGTTGGCACTCCCATCATGTCTTTAAAGGCATTCCATAGCCTTTCATGATCTATGCAGTCAAAGGCTTTGCTATATATAGTTTATAAAGCATATGCTGGTTGTTTTGTTTGTTTGTTTTTTTTTAATTCTCTGGTTTACTCCATTAGCCATCGTATGTTTGCAATGTGGTCCCTAGTGCCTCTTCCTTTCCTGAACTGAGTGTTGGACTATGGCTTTGGAAACCAGGGTTTGATTCCTTGCTTGGCCATGGAAACCCACTGGGTAACCTTGAGTGAGTCACACAATCTCAGCCCCAGAAAACTCAATGATATGGCTGCCTTAGAGGTGCCATAAGTCAGAAAGGACTTGAAGGCATACAACAAGAAGTGGAGTATTTGGAAGCCTCAGAGGTGGTGCTGAGTTTTCCTTGCTAGGTAGAGAGCAAGTGACCTGGGTGCAGAACTTTGGAGGCTGCAAGGTGCCTAGAAATGAATAAACCTGCATAAGCAAGAGCAGGTTTCTTCTCCTGAGAGGCAGGCAGTGCCTCTTATCCTATCCTGCTCCATAACAACTCTCCTCTCTTGCCAGCTGCAGCAGATGAAGATTGAGCTTTTGCAGCAGTTTGCCTCCATGGTCCTTGCCCCCAGCCTTTACCAGTTCCCCTCTCTCAGTCAGTGGCAGCAGTGAAACAACAGCAATGTTCTTTGTGAACGGAGGGTGCAAGGTTGCCTCCCCTCCCCAAAATCATTCTGGCACCTGCCCATCCAAATGCCTCAGGAGCCAATGGTGCCCTTGTGTGAAGGGCAGCTGAGTGGAGTGGCATTAGCCGGGGAGCAAGTGGAAATGAGGAGCACTAGCCTGATGGATGAGAAGGCAAACCTGACCTGATTTTCCATCTCTCCCTCCGTCAGCATCATTATTATCAATTACGGTGGGTGGGGTGGAACAACTGACCCACCTTTGCTGTTCTCTCTGTGGAAGGGAGGGGAGTATGGGGTAGGTATGGAAGATGGGTCTTCTGATGGATCTCTGGGAAGGAACCCCTGACTGCTGAGCAAAGGGAGGGGAATGCAGTACTACAGTGTCTGCCCCTTGCCCTAAGCAGTTCACTGTTCCTCTCAAATGCCTTGGCTACTTTTGCAAGTCATTGTTCCTCCTTTTGAGGTCTAGCTTGCTGTGAACCACAGAAAAGGGTTCGAACTGCAAGAAAAGAGATTCTTGCTAAACATTGGGAAGGGAAGGCACTACCCTCCAAGGCAGTTTTAGAACAGAAGCAAAGCAGTTTGCTCAATCTACCACCCAGCAGGCCTTCAGCCTTTCAAGGTGGCTCTGTCAAGTCATCTCTTAGGGGCCATTTCCACTGGGGTTTAACGTGGGTTACGAATCGAATTCAGGAAGTAGCGTGCCCATTTGAACCCGATTTAAACCTAGAACAGTTCTAGATCACCCCGCATGCGTTCCCATTAGAAATCGATTTAAATCTCGCTCCTTTTTTTAAGCCGATTTAAATGCCTTTAACGCGGGATAAAAAAATAGAAGGGTCAACCCTACTATTTTCCTTTAATCTGGGATAGGAATCGATGTATTTTAAATGGGAACGATAATACGTGTTTCGGGTTACCTGTATGGGAGGAGTCAAGCGCGAGGGGGGCTGGCTCCTTGCCTTGTCCCCATCCGTCGTGGCAGTCGCCATTTTCTCATCAATCGTCCTCATTTGTCTGAGGTTCTGAAGGTAAGATCAGTATTTTTTAATATTTTAGTATTTTTTCTGGCTTTTTTCACATAGCGCAATTTCCGAATAGCATAGCGGAGGCCTCGCCATCTGTCATACGTGTCAAATGGGAACGACTGTAGGACTTACATCGAGTTATATTACTCCGGTTTAAAACTACGTTACTACTACGTCATTTGATTGACAACCACGAAACCAGTTTAAATCCTACATTATACACCGATTTATGTCTTAAATGGGGATGATCAGCAACATTAAAACCGGTTTATAGGGATGAATGGGAACGAAAAATACCCCGATTCGGAAAGCGGGGTAAATAGCGTGGTATTTTACATCGGATTTAATACAATCGGTGTATTCTATAGCGATTGAAAAGTTAAGTGGGAACACCCCCTTAGTCTCAGCTTCTGCAGGCTCAGTATACCCAGCTCCCTCAGTGTTCCCTCAGAGGAGAAGAGAAGGTTAAGAGGTGATGGGATAGACATGTTTAAATAATTGAAAGGATGTCATACTGAAGATGGAGTGAGTTTGTTTGCTGCTGCTCCAGAGATTAGGACACAGAGCAATGGATGCAAACTACAGGAAAAGAGATTCCACCTCAACATTAGGAAGAACTTCCTGACAGCGCTTTATAAATAAAGGTTAATAATAATAATAATAACATTAAGAAGAACATCCTGATAGTAAGAGCTGTTTGATGGTGGAGGGAGGGCTTTGATTGTGAGTTTCTGCATGGCAGAAAGGAGTTGGACTGGATGGCCCTTGAGGTCTCTTCCAACTCTATGAATCTATGACTTGGTCTGCAGACCATTTTTACCATCTCTGTCACTCTACTTTGGACACATTCTAGCTGACCAACACTCCACCTTGAACTGTGATGCCCAGAACTGGACACAGAATTCCAGGTGAGGTCTAGCTGAAGCAGAACAGAGTATCCAAGACTGATCTGATCCAAGACTGTAGTGAATGTGCACAATCTCACTGGAGAGTCCTCGGTGTAAATAGTTCTTAGTGTTCCCCTCTCTGCAAAGCTAGACATTTGAAGACTGGAGGGCAATTTTGGTTAAGGGGGCAAATTCTTATTTGAGGAAGGGGCTGCCTTAATTTTGACCACCCTGGTAGCTATACTCGCTGGAGGGACACAGCTCCCAGAAGAAGCTCAGCAGCCTGTGCAGAACAAGGGCAAAACCCAAACTGCTAGGAAATTCTGGGATTCATGAAAAGCAGAGATGGCAGTGGGGTCATAGAGCCAAGGAACATCACAGAAGGACTTTGGGAAATGCTTTTCTGCTCACCCTCTTGAAGAGAATGTGGAGGAAGAATGGGGCAGGGCAGAAGGAGGGTTGGAAAGAGTGGAGAACGGAGAACAGAGCTCAAAAAGAGAGGACTAGGAGCTTGGTCGTGGCTCAGTGTGGGGTTTAAATAGAAGGTAGATGGAATGAATGCAATGGAAGAAGCCTTAGAACTGCACTGAAGCAGACCATTAAAGCTGGGAGGGGGCCACCAAAGAGGAGGCCACGTAATGCCAGAGAGACATTTGGCAACCTGGGATGGGGCTGCAGAGCAGTCAGGCTCCTTGTCCCAAATGAAGGAGGCAGCCTTGCTGCTCAGGATGCGACTGAACGGCTGGAAGGCAGCTGTAAGAATCAGAGAGAAAATACCGCTGATGAGATTCTGTCGCTGGAAGTCTGGCTGGGGAACGTTTCTGACGCCTTCTTCTTCTTCTTCTTTTTTTTCCCCATTTGAGTTTCTTTTTCTACAAAAAATAATTTCTTTTTTGAATTTTCAAGTAAATTGCTGCCTCTCTCTTTCTCTCCAAATCAAGAAGGTTATAATTGCTCCAGCCTTCGTATGCAATTGTCGATTTCAGTCATCTAGCTAATTACTCTTAAGCGGCTCTTGATTATCATTAACATTTTCGTATTTAAATGTTACAATCAGGTTTGCTCACAATCACCATGAGTTTGGGGCCGTTTTTAACTGCGACTGGCTGACTCTGAGAAACCTCCGGATGGGGGAAGCGTCTCTTTGCACATCATGTGCAGAGAGCTTCCTGGGGATGGGGGGAGGGAGAAGCTGTCCATGTTTATCTGTCCAGAGGATGTCCAGCACTAACCGCTTGCTGGGAGCTCCCTGGTCAATGTTTCCTCCTCGGACGCTCTTTGAGTTGGCAGCAGGAAGTCCTTGGAGAGTCTTAGAGGTCATGGATTTGTTCCAGACCATTTGTCTTGCTCTGAACAAATCTGGAGGTTGCACTAGTCACCCAGGACTCCTGGGCCATGGATAGAGCACTGTGAGAATGACATTGGTGTTGCCCGCAAAGGTCATGGGGCAGAGACTCAGAACAGAAATCCGGGATGTCTGAGTTTGTACATGTAACATGGCCTTTGAGACACTAGTCAAGCCTTCAGTCCTGAGTTACAGCATTTCAAGCACTGAGAGAGAAGGAGTAAGGGAGCTTTGTAGCGAGGCATCAGTCTGTCCAGTACAGCAAGTTCAAAGGGAAGACCCAAAAGAGTAGTCTAGGCCCAAGCAAAGTTCCAGGCAACAGGTGATCGGTCAAGTACAAGGGAACAGCAAGACATCTCTCAAGCACAAGGAATGGTTGTCAACCATACTGGACCGAGGAAGCTGCTAGAATATTTATAGCCCATCTGGATCTCACAGGTGCTCTCTATTACTTGCCTGCTTCCTACATAACCTCAGAGGCTGTCTTTGCCTCCCTTTTTCCTGGTGTCTCTCTCTCTGTGGGAGGAGGCACTGGTAAGTCTAGCTCAAGTGGAACTGGTAAGTCTTTGCTCCTGGGAACATGGTCCCAGTACTGGCTGCAGGCTGATTTCCAGAGACTGCTGAAGTGGCTGCAATCCTGGATTGTCCCCTGGGCTCTCAGTCTCTTCTTCAGGCTCAGAGGACATGCCTGGCTCCTGGAGGCAGCGCATGGCACCAGGTTCAAGGATCCAGACTGGCCTTTAGCCTTGGAATATGTGCTCTGTTTCAGTGGATGTTAGATTTCAAGAGTTGGGCAGTGTACCCAAGGGCCATCTAATCCAACCCTGCACAACGAGTACAAAGAATCCAGAGCTGAAGCACCCCTGTAAGATGACCGCCCAACGTCTGTTTAAAAATCTCCAAGGAGGCTTCTGAGACAGTCTGATCCGCTATCAAACATCTCTTACAATCAAGAAATCCTTACATTTAGGTGGAGTCTCTCCTATTGTGATTTGAAACCATTGGTTCGTGTCTTAATCTCTGGAGCCGCAGCAAACAACCTCACTGCATTTTCCATATCATGGCATCACTTAAGCCATTTGAAGATGGCTCTATCCTATCACCATCTTCTGATTAAATGTGGAATAGATGGGGGCACTGTCAGGGACTCAAACCCTGGTCTTCCAGAGTCCTAGTTCAACACAAGAACCCCAGTGCCATGCTGGCTCTAAAAACCTTTTTTCCCCTTGGCAAGCTTTATTATTCTAAGGAGGCTTGCCAGCATTGCCTTCCCCTGAGGCTGAGAGAGTGTGCCTTGCCCAAGGCCAGCGAGCAGTTTTCCAGAGTTGAGCAGAGATTCGAACCCCCATCTCCCAGGCCAATACTCAAATCATAACACCATGTACATTAACAAGACGTACTAGTTAGTGCTTATACTGAGGATAAATTTCCACATTGGTGGTTGTCTTGGCTGCCTCTCGCAGGTTTTCCTGTGGCTCATTCCAGAACTAGAGCAAAGGAGGTGCCGGCTTTAGCATCATAGATTTGGGATGCTCTGACAAGCCGCATCTCAGCAGCTGAACCAATGCAATGATCTGCCTCTGTGCCGCATGAGGAAGGCGCCCAGGGGCAGACATAGAGCGCTCAGCCCTTCATTCAGCTGCACCCTGAAATCTCTGCCACTTTCCCATGAAATCCTTAATGTTCTCCTCCTCTGGATTTGCATTAAATCAAAGGATTTCAAGGAGCTTGCTTAGTGCAGATTGTTGTTGCTGCTTTTTTTAAAAAAAGAAAGCAATTGGTTTTAAGGAGAGGCTTAAGTATTCTTCTCCCTAATTGTGTGCATTAAGCACATTTTTATGTGCAAAAGAAGAGTGTTTTATCTGGTTCATTGTATGCAGGAGATGCTGGGTTTCTCCCCCGCCTCCCTTGACAGTCCCTGAGAGCAAAGACCTGGTGCCCAAACTATGGATTTTCCCAATCCGAGCAGCAGGCTCTCTTTGCCTCTGTCTCAGCTGCTCAAGTCTAGCGGGGTCATTTTTTAAAATAAAGTAAACAATAAAGGAAGAAAAGGAAGTAAATTAAAATATCCACAATATTCTCAAGGTGGATCCTCATTTCAGTAAGGCTTTTGATGATATTCTTGCAGGCAAGCTAGTACAATGTGGGCTAGACAATGGTGACCGACAGGAGGATCTTTAGCTGGTTGACCGGCCAAAACCAATTCTCCCCAATGGCTCCTCTTCTTTGTCCTGGAGCAAAGTGACCAGTGGGGAGAATAGACCAGTAACCCCTGGAGGCCATTTTGTGGCCCCCAGCACCATGCTTGCACTCTCTACTTCAAAATTGGTTAAAACTGAGAAACAAATCGCTCTGATTCATTTATTCATGGATTAAGTCACCTTGGTGCAGAGCCCTAACGGATCTAATGGATCTAACCTAGAATAATAATAATATTTATTTGCATTCCTCTTTTTCACAAAGGAATCAAAGCGAATTCCAACAGTGGGACGCAGTGGTCAAATGCCTGCAGCCACAAGGTTGTGAGTTCAATCCCAGGACTCCAAGATCCACTCAGCCTTCCATCCTTTAGTAGGTCAGTAAAATGAGTACCCAACTTTGGTGGGGGGGGGGATTGACTAAGACTTTGTAAATCGCTTAGAGTGCTAGTTCACTGATAAGTGGCATAGAAATGTACAGTGTGCCTGAACAATACACGGGTGCACCATACGTGGCTTCAAGCATATGCTGAAGCCGTGCAGCAATCAAACAAATGGCGTGTGTGCCTGTGGTGTGTGCACCACGCTGGAAATGTGCACCCCACTGTTTGCAATGCACAGGATTTCCCTTACAGGGAGAGGGTTAAAATGGGTGCCCTGCATAACGGAAGGACCCACTGTACTTGCTATTGCTTTTTTGTTGGCTCACTGGCAGAGCATAAGCCTCCCATAGCAAGTTGGGTTGTGTGGGTCGGGGAGATGGTTGCTGCTCCTTCCCCACATGTGCAAAGGCAGCTGGGCTCCAACTGTGCCTCTTCCTCACTGGACACTCAATGGATGCAGGGAAAACCATTGCAATCACATTTACATTTTTATACAGCTTCCCAGTGAACTCAGCACTCTCTAAGCAGTTTTCAGTCTGTATGCCAATTGCCCCCAACAAGCTAGGTACTCATTTTACCGACTTACGAAAGGATGGAGGGCTGAATCAACCTTGGAGCCCTGGGATTTGAACTCACAACCTTGTGGCTGCAGGACCAGCTTTTAACTTCTGCACCACCAAGGCTCCCAGGGATGCAGCTAGGAGCTGTTTGCCCTTAGCCAGGATAGATGCCCACCTGAAAAAAGTACTTGCACCAATGTAACTGGGTTCATGCCATCCTAAACCACCAGCTTCAATCAAGACCATTGTAAGTTTTGCTTTTAAAAAAAAGAAGTAATGATTTAAAAATGAAATCTGAAGTGAGAGCCTTGCTTTTTCCATTCTCATTGTACAACTGAATCCATCATTCTCTGTCAAGCAAAGTAAATTCAAGTCCATCTTGCTCTGTTAAATACAAGTTCTGTGCCTGGGATGATGTTGATGTCTTAGCCATGCACATGTTCTCTATGGAAGAGGCTGGACATTTTTATGTGATGCAGCATGTCTGCATTCAGTTCAGAGTCACAGCAATGGGGTTTCACCAGGGTACTATTGAGCATGGCTCTTGGCAAAGCACAATCCATCTAGCTTTGCTAAAATTAATAATGGCACTCCTTCATTTGAGATGTGATGCTGGAGAAGAGTTCCATGGATGGCTAAAAAGACAAGCAAATGGGTACAAGAGAAAAACAGATCTGAACTTTCCCTAGATGCCAGCCACAGCTGCTGGAGAAACATCAGGAATAAACTCTTCTAGAACATGGCCTCATAGCCCGAAAAACCCACAAAAACTACTTTTGAACTCTATTTGCAGCCGTTGAAGTAGGCTGAGGACAAAGGGGGAAAGCTGGAGGAGAGACCAGGTCATTTTAAAGGCACCTGAAAATGAGGGACCACTCAGAATTAATGGGAGATGATCAGGGCAGTTGGAGAGTATGGGATACCTCCATATCTCTGTTTCTGTCCACAATGGTAACCAGAAGTGATGCAGCTTCTCTTCCTGTTGCCATTTTGGCAGGAAAACAGAGTGAAAAGAAGGTGTGTGTGTGTGGGGGGGGGGGAGGCTTTATGTTTGTGCCTAAAAATGTCACTGAAACAAATTTAGAAAAACCTTTTGGGGCTTTAGTGGGCTTGGGACACTGCTAAGGGCTTCCAAGCTTGGGAGCCACCCTTTCCCCACCTTTGATCCAGAGCCGCCTTGTCCAGCAGCCCCTCTTCACTGACCACCCCCTTCTCCTGGGTCCCATCCATCCATCCATCCGCCAGGCCCTATCTCTCCTTGTCCCCCAAATCTACTTGACAGATCCATTAAGCACCAGCTTAGCAGCAGCTATATTTAGAAGTCAGGGGGAGAATGAGCCTTCTGGCTGCGGACAGCCCATAAATCCAGCTCTCGTTGTCACACACACACACAAAAAAAACTCTGTTCTGTTTCTATTCTCTTATCGGGAATGAGATCAAATGAGAAACAAGTGCCTGGGCAAACCAGAAAAGGGATCGATGAGCTGAACCAGGAAGGAGAGAAGAGGGCAGGAGACAGGAAAGGCAGTGCGGAAACCCCAAGCCCTTCTGTTCTCATTACCGATTCTGGTGGACCCCTTGGGGGGCTCTGGGGGGCTCCGCTCTACCCAGATAAAGTTTTCCATCTAATGGAGGATGCAGTCCAAGGATGGACAACTGTGGGAGTCCAAGGGGCTGAGCCATACGCAGCATATGGGTATGTTTCATGTCAGAGTGATGGAGCTTTTGAGTGGGAAGAGACCCAGGGGCCATATAAAATCATATAAGCATAGAGTTGGAAGAGATCCCAAGGGCCATCTAGTCCAACCCCATTCTACCATGCAGGAATTCACAATCAAAACATCCCTGACAGATGACCATTCAGCCTCTGCTTAAAGACCTCCAAAAAAGAAGACTCCACAGCTCTCCATTGTCAAACAGCCCTTACTATCAAGAAGTTCCTCCTAATGTTGAGGTGGAATCTCTTTTCCTGGAGCTTGCATCCATTGCTCTATTAAACAGGGCTGTTACGTCATGTAGTCCAACCTTCTTCAGCCAGTGCCAGCATTTACATCTAAGGCACCTTAATGAGTTACCAAGGAGCGACCTTTGAAGCTCACCAGGAGATCTGTCTTAGAAATGTTGGAAGTGGCCTCATGGGCCACTGGTCCAACGGGTTGCCCTGCAGGAATCTGCTGCTAAAGTGACCCCCACAGGGAGACCCCCACACTCTGATTCTTTCTCCAGCTCTTTAGATTCAAAAGGGCATTTTACTGCACTTAGGAGGTTGGTGGGCTCTCCTTGAAGGTCTCCAACAAAGGAGAGCCCACCAACCTCCTAAGTGCAGTAAAATGCCCTCTTGAATCTAAAGAGCTGGAGAAAGAATCAGATTGGCAGGAGTTTACAGCTTCAGATAATGGCAGCCTCTCTAAATCTGCAGAATTGGGGCGGGGGGCTGAAGAAGTTAAGGGGGTCCTCTCCTCAGCAGGACTTGGCAGGCAGACACCAGGGATGCACTGCCCATGCTTTGAAATTGAGTGAATAGATAAGGAGATGCTTCGTAAGTCCCAGCAGCTGTCAAATAGGAGATGCTGGCTCATTAAGCGCCTGGTGTCATGAGACGGCTGCCTATAAATCTCCCCAGAGCCTTTGTTGCTTGCAGCCGTTCTATCTCTGTGACTGACAGTCCTCTCCTCTCCCCATTGCCATGATCTTGACCTTCAAACTTGCCATGACTTGCCTCAGTGTCTTCCCGTTCCTCGGCCTCTTATCCCTTCTGCTAGCTTGATGTAATGACAGCTGAAGGCCTTCCACCAACTAAAGACCTTCCTCCTCTTCCTCCCTTCATTTTGCTGGATTACCCAAGGCTGACTTGGACTGGATTGACTACTCTACACTTCTTTTCCCTACAGTCACCCATCTCTTTGGTCGCTTGCTGACTGTGGCGCAGGAAACTACGAAGCCCGTTCCGGTGTCACATTCTTCCTCTCTTCTACTCTCTTATAATTTTGAATCCATTGCGGCTCATGTACTAACTTCTGGAAAAGCAGCCGAAAACAAGCTCCCTCCATCTTCTACGTGTTGATAACCCTTCAGATATTTTAAGAAGGCTCTGTCACATCACATCTCTATATAATGACACTAATGTTAGAAATGTTGACAGGAATGGGATGCTAAGGGCATGTCCACATTACTGAGCATATACATTCGCTTGTTGAACTCTACTGTGTCAATTTAGCAAAATAGGTGGGCAGGCGTCCTGTTAGGTGTTTGCGTCTTCATAAACTGACTCATGATTGTGGAAAGGTGACTTGTGATGTTACGCAGCACTTGTATTCTCAGGAGGAGAGCAGAAACATTGCTACATCTCTGGGACTGTTGTGCAAATGGAGCCAGCAGCATGGCCATTGCACAGTGGGCCATGTGCAGTGTGTCCCAATCTGTACAATCTATCCCAATGTACAACATGTTCATGTGCAGTATGTTCTGATGTCCAGTGTATCCCAGTGCGTAACATGGCCTAATACTCCGTGCTCCCAATGCACAATGGGATGCATTGCGCACTGGGACCCATTGCACAGTGGAAGCCCCTATTGTATAGTGGGACATCTATCAGTAGCGTAGCTCTGACATCCCAAAGTTATACATGGTAGCCTCTGATGCAGGATCTTGGCCATGGCATTTTGCCCAGGATCACTGGAGGTCTCCAGCAATAAGATTTGCAGGAGAAAAATGTTTTGGAGCAAATGGTTCCTAAGCAGCCCCACTCCATCTATCTAGACCTGGCTTGCAACTAGCTTTCTGTTCTTTCTTAGTGGAGCTTTTGCTTTGATGTGTTGTGATGGCAGAACAGAAATGGAGAAGTCAAGAGTTTCAGCATAGAATCATAGAATTGGAAGGAGCCTCCAGAGGCCATCAAGGCAAGATCTCCAACTAGAGCATCCCCAGCAGAAGGCCCTGCCTTTTTGGAGACATTCAGAGAAGGAGACCCCCCATCTCTCTGGGCAAGTGGTTCCATTGCCCAGCTACTCTCACTGTCCGGAAATAAGGGAGGCAAGTTCTATAATGGCAAGGGCAAGAGCCTTTGCTCACCCTTGATGAGAAAAAGTGTCTCAAGACACCCCACCGAAAAAGGACTGAGATTTTCAAAAAAGACTAGCACCTCTTTGCTGTTTCTTCGTTCTGATCCCGAACAGCCCTGCTTCAGTTCTTACGTTTTCGTCAGTGAAAGTAGCACCTTGGCAGGCAGCTCACCTGCGTTGAGCCCTCTGGAGCCCCTACAGAAGAAGGGGAAGGTGGCGTTGAATACAAACGGGGCATGTGTGTGACAAGGGTGTGCATTGGTGTGTGTGTGGAGGTAGAAAAGCCAGAATGCTGTGGGTGTCTTATGCACACCTTAAGTTCTCCCATGGAAGCAACTGGACATTTGCATCTGGTGTGGAACAGCTGTAGTAAGTTCAAGGTTGTGAGGATGGAGTTACATATGTGCTGTCATTGCTCAAAGGTGCGTGTTGTGCGTGGTTACGCATTACACAGTTTGAACATTGAAGTACAAATTGTGGTGTAGGTGAAAATGTGTATTTGGTCATGTGTTCATTTGTGCCGCTTTGCATTTGGCTAACCAGGTGGCATGATGCATTCGCCACATAGTTCTGTGAACATAAATGTATGTTTCATATCTTTCAGGTCAGATCTCACCCAAATAGGTGAATAAAGCCTCTGTTTATCTACCTGGTTCAGGGGTGGTCTGCTGTGGATGTGATGGGGGCTGTTTCTCATGCCCCCTTCCCCAACAGCGTTCCCAACACAACTGGAAATGATAACTCTTCCAGTTTCAAAGTTGAGTGGTTTGTTTGTTTGTTTATTGCCTATTGTTCTGCCTTTTTCAAGGTTTGGGAGTATTTGGGGAGCTTGTGAAAGCAAAGGTGCCTAATGTTTGAACCATTTTAAGGGGTGCAAAATCACTATTTAAAAAAAATACTGTGGGGCCTGAGAGCTTCAAGGGTCATGCTTGGGGGCCCCAAGGGCCACCTTTCCTTCCTGTTGTTGAGAAAGATGGTTGCTACGTATGGAGCAAGGAACAGAGAATGGAGAGCATAATGGGAGGTGTGTGCATGTGTGAATGCATGGTTTGGTTCATGTGAAAGAGGGGTCTGTGGGCCAAGTGTGGGACTGTGTCTTTGTGACATGTGAGAAGCATGTACATACAGGCAAGCTAATAAATAAATAAATAACAAAGTCCTATTTTTATTTCTTTTATATACATATATTTTATTAATACTTGACATTTCATTATTCTTGTGACATATATAAAATATAATGTAAACATTATCAAAACGTATTAAGTCATTTCAACAATATTTGTCCTCAGATTTGAAATTGAACCAAATTAACTTCCTCGGCTTTCCTGACATTAAGACCCTTATGATCCTAAGTAAATATTGTACCTCGTCATTTTTGTCCTTTATATTCTATAAACTATAAAGATTCCTTCAATTCTGACTCTGTTATAAACCTTTATAAACCTTTAACTCTGGTATGTTACTCTTGCTTTGCTACTGCCATCTCTTTTTGCAAAATCCTAGGAAGGGAAAGCATGCTTCCTCTGTTTTCCCCCAATATCCTCGTTGTCCAGCCAAGCGGTCAGTCTGTCCTTCATCTCTTGCAGGTCAGAAAGTTTCATAAGCCAGTCCTATTTTTCAGTCAAAACAAACACTTGCCAAAGTACAACAAACAAGACGCACATCTGTGATTTCTGAATGTCTCTCTATTGCACTCATGCATACATTTCACACACTGTGCGCATGCACACACACACACACACACACACACACACACACACAAATGGACACATTGCAGATGTGGCTTTTGGGCACTTAGTGCCATTTGGGGAAATACAACTGAGCATCAGACTGATGCATGGCTCCCATTGAGTCCTTATTTACAGATGAATAAAATTTATTATGGTCAGTGACCAATATATTGACAGATGTAGCTTTCCCCAACTTGTTCATAAAACTGCAGGCATCTCTCCTTAAGGGGTCCTTGAGACCTCCGTTCTCATTGGTTGAACTGCTGTGACCTCATGGAATTTCAGCAAGCATTGATCATTGTTTATTTGTTTATTTGGTTGGATTTATATCCTGCCTTTCTCCCAAAATGGGATTCAAGATGGCACACGATTCATGTGTTTTGAAGCACATGGTGGGGCTTCCAAACTCTGGGGGTAGATAGTGGAAGAAAGTGGCTTCAGTCTTGCTTTTTGTTGTTCCTAAAATGGTTCCATCCTCTGCAACAAGGTGGATTCTCACCTGGTTTGCTCATTTTGTGGTCGGTTTGTGGCTGTTTCATTTCTTGCTGCCCTATCCGTGCAACATTGCAAAGCAATGGCAGCCTAGGAGCCACACTCCTCAACACCTCTAACATTGAACTCGGGGCTTGTTTTTCTTCTTAGAAAGCAAACTTGGGGGCTGGTTAGTTGGCAAAACAAAGAAGCACTGAAAAGCATGATCTTCACAGGCCAGGGAGGGGGCAGGAATGGACTTTGTGTAGCTCTCTCCTTCGTTGCGTCTGCATCTGATATCTGGGATTCCTGCCCCCCAACTACAAAGATACTCTTTGCTCCAACATGATGTTGTTGTTAAATGCTGCCACATTGACTTTGACTTATGGAAACCCTATGAATGAGCAACCCCCAAGTCACTGGGTTACTAGCAACCCTTCCCATGTCCAGCAGATTCACTGCCCCAACATTTGTGTGTGTGAGGGCCTTCGCATACTGTGCATTAGGAACCCACATGTTACAGCGGTTTGAGTGTTGGGTTACAATTCCGGAGACCAGGGTTCAAGTACCCACTTGGCCATGTAAACCTTCTGGGTCACTTTGGGAAAGGCACACTCTCTCAGCCCCTGAGGAAGGCAAAGGAAAACCCCCTCTGAACCAACCTTGCTAAGAACCCCCCCCCCCCCCCCCCCCCGATAGGGTTGCCATTGGTCAGAAATGACTTGAAGGAACACAACAACAGTGTGCAGTCAAGTCACCAACCAAGTGATGGCAACCCCATGAATTTCTCATTGGGTTTTCCTAGGCAAGGAATCCTTAGAGGTGGTTGGCCAATTCCTTTCTGTAGCCTCCAGTGTCTGGTATTCATTTGTGGTCTCTCATCCAAGTATTACCTGGGGCTGACTCTGTTTAGCTTCTAAGATCAGATGGGATCCAGTGCCCTTAGAGGGAAATGGAGCAGGATGCATAGTCAGGTTTCACTGCCAACTTCGTGGGAGATGAACCTATATGGGGACTAGGTGGTCTTAAAATTTGGACTGAAAGCCAGGGCAGATCCTCAGCCCGACTGATCCATGAGCCACTGGCTGGCCTGGTTGCCTTCTCTCCTCCTGCCACCATCCTGTGCCCAGAGCATTCTGATATTGGCATTCTATGAAGATGCCAGCCACAGATGTTGGCGAAACGTCAGGAATAAACTCTTCTAGAACATGGCCACAGAGCCTGAAAAAGTCACAAAAAACAATCCTGATATTCCTTAGTGCTCAGATGATCAGATGGAGCATGTTTGGGCCTGTTTGCATACCATTCACTACTGTCACGAATCATCTAAAGTAGCAGCAGTCTGAATATGGCACCTTTGAGCTGGGTTGGCTTCTTCCACCTGCCACCCACCCCAAGAGCTTTGCAGGGTGGGTGAACTTGGGGAGAAGAAAGAGGCTGGGTGCACTTCCAAGGGCTTGATCCCTGTCAGCATCCCTTCCTTCTGCTTTGCTTTGCTGCCATCCCTCCTTTTTCTTCCCTGTGATCCCGCTGATAAATCAGAGGCTCCCTCTCTCTCCATCTCTGCCTCCACAGCAGCCGGCCGTCTTAAGGCTGTGAGCTCCTCCTGCTGGCTTGGCTCCTTTTCTTCCCTTCAGGAAATCAGGGACGGCAGGAGGCTTTCATGTCCACTGGACATACCTGAGATAGTTGCTGGACTATGGACTACACACACACACACACCCCTGGACTATGGACTATATATACACCTGGTCAAATTGCCAGACTGTGCTTGATGACAGTGATGCAAGGGTCAGTCCCAAGTTGCCCCCCTTCGGTACCTGAACCGGTTGCAATTCCAGGCCCAAACCTGACCCACAGTGCTGGTGTAAGATGAGGTTTACTGATGCTAAATGGAAGCAGCAGCTGGTTTACAGCTGAGGGAAGCATCCTAGTATCGATGAGGCTGATGGGACCTTCAGAGCTATCAAACACACCATCATTTAATAGACAAAGCTGTTCCAGGAATGCGATGTTGTCACAAGGAACTGGGGGAAAGCAAGAGGGAACATGCAGCATTTAGATGCACATGAGAAAAGCACCAAGGTGTTGGGTGAATCTGCCAA
Source organism: Sceloporus undulatus (assembly GCF_019175285.1). Lineage (NCBI taxonomy): Eukaryota > Metazoa > Chordata > Lepidosauria > Squamata > Phrynosomatidae > Sceloporus > Sceloporus undulatus. The sequence continues at coordinate 1,209,327 of NC_056526.1, read as the reverse complement.
GGGCAGATAGCATTACATTCTAGCTGGCATAACTGTGGCTGAAATATTATTTCCCCTTGCAGGAGTTGGCAGGAGTGAGCTCCTAAGCAACTGCACCCATCCCTCCACATTCGCTGGGTTTAGGGGCACAGGACCCCCATGAAGGTAGAAGAAACACAAATAACAAAAACACCTCTCCAGGAATCTCTAGGTCCTCCAGGGAACTCTGTGGTCAACATCTGCCAGACATTGACCATAGAGTTGCACCAGAGGAGCTACAAATGTCAAGTGGAGAGTTCTCTCTAGGAATCTCTAAGTCCTTCAATGTGACCTTTGGTTAAAGTACCTAGAGGGAACATATTAATAAAATCCATTAATAATCAAATTTTCAAAAGTCAAAGCCGCAGATGTGGAGGGAGTAGTGTAACCCGAGGTATTCCAAAAAGAACAAGTGTTTACTGTCCTTTAAAAAATAACAGTGAGCTTTATTGCATTAAAACCAAACCCAGCAGGCAAACGGAGAGAAGCGTTTATCTTTCTGTGTCCGCAAGACACAGAAGCACTTTCTTACTCTTACAGTTGTAAAAGTGTGGCAGAAGGTCATAAAAGTGTTCCTTTTTGCCAAGCTGTGTGGCAAAAGGGAAGTTTGTACCACTCCCTACAAACACAAACACACTTTGACGACTGGAAGAGAATGTAAGTGCTTCAGCATCATGTGGATGGATGGATGTGGAGACAGAAGGATAAACGCGATTCTCTCTGTTTGCTCGCTGGGTTTGTTTTTAATGCCATAAGGCTCATTGTCAGGTTCAGCTGACACATTTCTCAAGTTGCAAGAGCTGTGTGTCACTGCAACAAGGCATCTAAAAAGTGGGTGATGGCAGACATCAGGGGAGCTGTTTGTGCCCACCTCACACTCTCCAAAATACCAACCTTTGCCATGAAAACCAGACTGTGTTTCAGCATTCTGCATTATCTGCTCTTAAGTTATGTCGGAATCTAATATTATGCTCCGCTTGGTCTTTCTTTAACCCTCCTGAAGCCTTCATTTTGGGGAAGGCTGCGCGTGAACAAATATCTTTATTAAAAAAGAAATGACCATACAAAACAATCTTTCCCATGCCAGTTCCAAAGCACAACACATTTGCCATTGATTCCTTGGCTCAGGGCCGGTTTCCCCCACGGTGGCGGTGGCCGCAGCACCGAAGCCTGGCAAAAAAGCAGCCAAGCCAAGGAACCAGAGGAGTCACCTGGAAGCCCTGAGGCCGTCCGTCTCTGCCCTGCCTAACAAGAGGTCCTTCTTGGGAGTAGGTAAACCATCGCCTCTGCTCCAAGTTGCATAGCACCGGGACTGAAAGAGGCAGAAGTGCATGTAGGGAATGGAGGAAACAACCGTCACATTGACTGTGGTGGCACCACAATGGATCCATGAGGATGTGCCATCTGCCGGTTGTGTCACGCTCCCAAAGGGCATTGCCCAGTCCTGCTGTATTCTCACATTAGACGGCTCCTTCACCACCTTCTGCTGCAAGATTTATGCCTCGGGTCCACTTGCTTCCACTGTCACTTGGCACGGTTTGTTTCACGGTTTGTTTGGAATCACCTCTCACTGTTCCCCAGCACCACCCTTCCCTTTCTCATCTCCCTAGGGCCCCCATGGGCCTGATCTGCCCACTAGGGAATATTGTGACACAGAAACACTCACACCTTTGTCCTTCTAGCAGAGAGCATGCATGTCTGCACACAGAGCAAATGGCCTCTTTGGGTTCGGGGGATGTTGAATTGCCTGTTGCACCCCTGTCTTTGGCTGCCCCTGAGAGGGGCCTTTCTTTGCACCAGCAGGCAACGTGGCGGGACTTGTGTGTGTGCGCAGAGAGAAGGAAACATCATCCTTTATTTATCAATAAATAATAGCATCATGGAGCGAGAAGAATCATAGACTCCTAGAAATCATGGAGCTGGAAAGGGACACCCCCCCCCCTGCCCCCAGGGCCACGTAGTCCATTTTGGGTTCCCAAATCTCAGAGCCTGAAGCCTCTCCTCCAGCCCTCAAGGCAAAGGGGGAGGAATCTCAGGGCAAGTGAACTGTATGGAAAATAAGGCACATCTCTGTGTTCTTGGCCCCCTGTTGCTGCAGTCTGCTTGCTGTTCAACACAGAAGGCTGAAAACTGTCCTTTGGTCAGACTACTTCTTTTCTACTCAGTATAAAGTTTGGAGAACTCAGTTTCCAACCAGACAAGCATTTTCTCATTTGTGTTAGTCTTGTTGTTTATTATATGAATTACTGTTCAAAGCCAGCTGTGGTTGATGCTTAATGTCTCATGTACTTGATGAGACCAACAGAAGGCATCTGTCTCAGGATTTTGGTCCTGAAGTCTTGAGGCCTGGGATGCTCCTGACTGGCCAACGCAGAATCTACTTCTGCCTTCCATGCGAGAAGCTATTGCATGTTCCTATGGGGAGCAGGGGGTGGAAATTGTAGGTGTCTATGGATTCCTAGTCTTCTGAATGGCATCCTTTCAGATGTTGAAAGATATCTTGCTACCTCTTAGACTTCTCTAGGCTAAACACATTCAGCTCCCGAAGTCATTCCTCATAAGGCTTAGTTTACAGACCTTTGATCATCTTGGTTGCTCAGCTGGTGTGGACAATGATCAGGGATTCTGGCATTGGAAGTCCAAAACATGTGAAAGACTGAAGTTTGGAAACCAGTGCTGCAGAGCAATCTCTGGCCCTGTTTTAAGGCTTCTTCTGTGGCTATGCTTGGAAGAATAGCCCAGCTGCTTTGCAGGGACTGACTTCCTTGGCTGCCTATGATGGCAACAGGCGGTTTTGCCACGACGGAGCAAGGCTAACCCCGCTCTCAGACTCGGCTACTGTTGGCCCCTGTTTGGAACATCTGTTTGCTAAAGTGCTTCTGATGATTGAGATGAGGCACTAGGGCTCAGAGGGTCAGCAGGTTAAACGCTTCCTAAGCCTCTGAGCAGCTGCAGTGTCTCCAGCGCAGGGGAGGAGCCCCACCTGCTGGTGATGGGAGGCTTTGCGCCTTCTCCCTCTCTCTGGCCACTTTCCTGGCAGCAGCGTTTTGGTGTTTGCAGAGTGATGCTACACCAGTGACAGCCTGAAAGATGGATCCTCAGAAGTGCTCCCACCCTTGGAAACACCCCCGTCCAGGCCCTCTGTTTTCTAGTTGCAAGTCCAGACTTCCAAAGGGGAAATCCAAAGCTCTAAGAAGGATGTAGAAATGGTCCAAAGGTACCCACCAAGCGGTGCAAGAGTTACTTAAAAGGCACTAGTAAATTCAGTGCCTTGATGGGTTACTATCTTTCCTTGTCATTTTTTGTGGCTGTTCTTGCATGGCTTTTCAGGAGTGGCCTGTCCCCATTTAATGCAGGTGGACATGGAAGAATGCAAATGTTGACTGATACAGGGATGCCCAAAGACTAGCAAAACACCCAGTTCAACTGAGAGCCTTTGAATCCATGTAAATGATGCAGGGCATCTATTTTTACATTCCTGAACTGCTACATTATCTGAAGGAGAGAATTTATGATAATTTGATAAATACAGTTAATCAACAGTTTTAAAAATTGTAGAATCATAGCATTGGAAGGGACCCCAAGGGCCAAAGTAACATACATGGGCCAAAACCATTACCGCAAGTGCCTTCAGAACCCACAGGGAGAGGCAGCATCCTGTGGGGATTGTCAAGATTCCTGCACTGGCAAGGAGTGGAAAAGATGGCCTTTGGGTGCCTTCCAAGGCGCAATTCTACACATTTATGAATTGCACATGCTTTGAAACACTCCTCCATCATTCCTCTGTGGTGCAGAAGCAGCAGCTGTTCAAGCCCTGCTGTGCATCTTTCACCACTTTGCCTCTTAGGGATCAAACAGTGGCTTTTGACAGGATCGTCGCTCATCTTGAAAATGATTGATCCCTGTCTTGCAGGCTGCATTAATTTGTCCTTACAAGTTCAGGGATGAGGAGCGGAAAGAGCAGAAGAGAATGGAGAGGTCTGGCTTCCCTGCTGTCCCTTTGGGGCAGGGGTGGGTGGCTTTTGGAGGTGAAGGGGCTGCGCAGACCTTGGCGGCCGGAGCCTCTTCCGCCTCATTCCGCCTGTTATAGTGTTCTGTGGACATAGAAGCCACCATGTGAAGGGTCTTCTGAGCTGGATGGGACCCCTTGAGACCAACGGTTTCCCCAAAATAAACCTCGTTGCTGCCGCTACCAGATGCATGGCCCTCTCCAGCCTCAGCAGCACATCAGGATTTTGCTGGGCAATTCCACAGATACTTTCCCTTGCCAACTTGGGAAAGAACTAGCCAAGCTAAAGGCCTGAGAAAAGGAGTCCAAGGAGCAGAACGCTTTAAAGAAAAGCTTTATTCTAACTTAAAGAAGTTCTGGAGGAAAAGGATATTATTACATGAAGGACCAATTTGTACTTCGGGCACAAACAGAAAATATAAGTTACAGAGTACAGTCATTTCAGCCAAACCTATACAACAAATCAAAATCTAACACCACTGACTAATACATGTTCCTAATATTATTTACAGCTCAGATGGGATTTGTAGTCCTTGGTGTTTCTGGATAACTTGGGGCCTGGACTCCATTGTCCAGCTCCACCATCTTCCTCATGGTCTGCCTCAGGAGAGCTTGAGGCCATCTCCAGCCAACAGGCAGGCAGGCAGACCACAAAAGGCAGACCCCCAAAAGGCAGACCCCCAAAAGGCAGTCCCACACAGATTCCAAAAGACAGATCCACACAGGCAGACACCAAAAGACAGACCTGGAAAGACAGACCCCCAAAGGCAGACCCACACAGGCAGACCCACAAAGACAGACCCCCAAAAGGCAGATACACACAGATTCCAAAAGGCAGACCCAAAAAGGCAGACACCCCAAAGCCTTGTGTTGCATCCAGACTCTTAAAAACCTCTCTTAGAAGTATCTCAAAGGTGTGCGCTTCTGCCCAACTTCCCATCTCATTGGACAGTTGCCATCCCATCACTTGTAACCCTCATTAAAATGTGCCTTCCCCATCATTTGACCCTTCGTTATCTTGGACGAAAACTCTGATTAGAGGAAGGACTCTCATTTATCAGACCCCCCCCCCAATTCAAGAAAGAAATGTTTTACATAACACTTTCCCATTTTGGGGAAGGTGGTCCTAGGAGGGGTTTTTGTTTTCAACAGGAAATAATCCCAAGGCTAACACCTGAGATCACCAGATGCGAGACACGGCCACAAATCCTCTCTCCTCCCTGAACAGTTCTGCCCCTTTCTACCTTTCCGTGAGGATGGTGCAGCTGCCTCCTTTGCCTCAAATGCTGGACAGCTGGAGGAGAGGGATTTTAAGAAGCTTTTCTCACCGGTCCTTCATCCCTCTAAGCTTCGCGGGAGTCAGGAGATGAAAAATTAAAGCCCTTGGGGAGTCCAGAGGAGGAGCAAAGGGCATTTGGAGAGGGAGTCCTCTTGCATCTTCTTCCTCCTCCTCCTCCATCACCACCATCCTCTCCGTTTCTGAGATCTGCAAGGAGACTTTTGGAAGACATCCATTGACCTGAATGTATTGACCCTTCTCCTGACGCCAGAAGTGCAGGCAAGACTCCCTGTCCTCACAGAAACACACCAAGAAGATCTCAGAGACCGGAAATGGAAGCAGAAAGGACCACGAAACAGAGAAAATGACTTGATTAAGTCAAAATAAACAAGCCCTGCATTCTGAGAATATATGCTCCTTACTTGTGTGGGCTGCTCTGTTGGAGGTTTGGCCTTTGAAGGCTTTATTGGTGAATAATACAGCATTTATCACCTATGTTCTCTTGTGTCAAGACACACAGAGTGTCCCAGGAGTGAACTCATTCAATTGCTTATCTGCTTCTGTTGTATTTTTGAAATACAAACGACTTCATTTTCAAATAGATCCCCATGTTAGTCTATTTCAGCATCAAATGGAAAGCTGGTTTCCAAATGCAGGAAACTAGCATCAACTTTGAGAGTATCTGGTTTCTTTTGTTGACTCATGATTTAAAAGAGATGACAACAGGGCCATCCAGTCCAACCCTCTGTATGCAGGAAGACACAGGCCAAGCCTTCCCCATGACAGACGGCCATCCAGCCTCGGTGTAAAGACCTCCAAGGAGGGAGACTCCACCACTAAAATCTCCAAGGGAGCATCTTTCACTGACCAACGTCTCTTACAGCCAGGAAGTTCCTCCGAATGTTGAGCTGGAATCTCTTTTCCTGGAGCTTGCATCCATTGTCCTGTGTCCTGTTCTCTGGAGCAGCAGAAGACAAGCTGGCTCCCTCCTCAAAGTGACAACCTTTCCAATATTTAAACACAGGTATCATGTCTCCTCTCTTCTCCAGGCTAAACATACCACCTACATGAAGTTGAAGGCTCTCACAGCCGGTGTCCATAGTTTTCTGTGGGTTTTTTGGGGGGTGGCGTGGGGGGGCTGAAAGAATTAATTCCTGACTTTTTGCCTGCAGCTGTGGCTGGCATCTTCAGAGGATGATGGCATGGAAGGTATATATACGCCACACACTTCCATGCCACCAACATCTGAAGATGCCAGCCACAGTTGCAAGTGAAACATCAGGAATAAATCCTTCCAGAACGTAGTCACACAGCTCTCCCCCCAAAAAAACCCCACAGAAAAAAATACCCAGCTCCTTCAGCCGTTCCTCATAGGATTTGTTGGTTTCCAGACCATCCACCATTTTGGTGGCCTTCTTCTGGACACCCTTTAGCTTGTCAACATCCTTCTTGAATTGTGATGCCCCAGAAATAGAAACAGGATTCCAGGTATTCCAGTATTTCAACATGAGCTTTCATGGACATCAGTGAGCGCATATCCATGAAACCTCATGCTGGAATAAACCAGTTCGTCTCACTGGTGCTTGATGATGATGATGATGATGATGATGATGATGATGATGATGATGATGATGATGAACTGTATTTAC